>NW_018164962.1:1349163-1354440 GCF_001263595.1 Phalaenopsis equestris | reverse complement strand
ATATATATATATATATAAGAGAAGAGGGCATAAAAGTAAGCATAAAGTAAAATAACTTCATTAATGATAATATATTATAGTAATAACTGCTTTAGATTCCTAATTTGAAGGTTTAGCACATTTTACAATATTGATATAATAATATTGTTAACTGTTTACTTTCGATGAATCATTTTTTCCAATGCCCTTTGATCTAACTTTTCTTTTTTAGTTCAACTCTTTCAGACTGGCAACATATGGTTTAGCTGAATTACATGTTGAAGGAGATGGAAATTGTCAGGTTTATTCATGGAATTTTGCTTTTGCCAATAGGGTTTAACTTTCATTTTCATACATCTTATAAGCCTGCTATCATTCCATTTGCCCTCTTCTTAATTTTTATAGTTACTTACATGAATTCTTGTGGTTAATACAGTTTAGAGCTTTAGCAGATCAGCTTTTCCGTAATCCTGACTATCACAAACATGTGAGGAAGCAGGTTGTGAAACAGGTAATTTTCTTAGAACTGTATCCTCCTTATTTCTTTCCGGTGACAAATTTTTGGAGCTTGTTTAAAAACATTCAAGCTGGTTTCATTAGAATATTTAAATGGTTCTTCTTAGTTTGCTAATAGCTTAAAACTAGTAGTATCCAAATAAATTTAACTCACACAAATACCTGTATGTACCTGGCTTTGAACTAAAGACCTTTTTGGTTAGAGGCAAAGCCCCCGGTCACTAGACCTAGTGGGCTACAAAATGACATCCAACTTAGTTCTTCCGTCGATCTTTTCAAAATTTACTTATTTTTAGGAAGCTTGTAAAGCTTACACTTTCTTAGGTAGGCGTGCTTTTTAGCAATTGGGGAATGACAAGAAGGTTTTTGGGTGATTTACTTAGGGCCAAGTTGGCATTATTTTTGTTTCTTGTTTATGTTTTGATTTTTTTTTAAACATATTTTGATTAATTTAATTTTTATATGTTTTTATTTTTTATTTTTAAAAACAAATCAACCTGTTTTTAAAAATACTCAAAACACCTAAATGAAGTTTTGAGTGTTTTTGAGAACAACTAACTCAACCAAACATGTTTTGGTTTAAATCAAAAGGAAAACATCACTAGATAAAAAAAAAAACAGGTGAAAATAAAAAAAAATGATCTCAAACCACCCCTTAGGGTCTCAATTGGGCTATTTCTTATGATTTTACTTGAAGCTTGGCTAGCTCTGCATGTTATATCGATTAATGGAAGCATTTTTCTCAACCAAAAAGTTGGAATCTAGTGATTATTTATCTAATATTTTACTACAGATTTGTGTTTTCTCATACATTAATATGACACCTCAGATTACTGTAGAATCTTTAGATAACATAGCATTATTGTTGATTGAAGGTTAGTGCTGCAGGCGTTGGGGCGCCCGATGCGGGCGCTTCGTTTTTGCGGGTTGGAGGCCCGCGGACCCGCGGAACCGCGGGATCGCGATCCCTCGCAAAAAAGCGCGAAGCGGGAGAAACCACACGAGAGAGGGAGAGAATCGTGAACCTGCATGTCAGCAACAGTAGATTTTTGGATTTTCTGGATTCTTCTAGCCTTCCTACTCTCTGCTTTTCTGTAGAAGTTTATTTGAGCTTATAAATTGTCGTCCTAGGTGTGTCTATAAGTCAGTTCAGATTGTGTTGTCTTCAGTTTTCCTGTGTGGAGTTCATTTCCCCCTTGTGGGCGGTATCCGGGGTGATAGTGGTGCTCCGGTATCCTTCTTCGAGGTGGTGATTGTATTCTTCCCTTCTACCTTCCCTTCTACCTTCTCCTCCCCACTTCTCAGCCGCCGAACTCTCCATCCATCACAGCAACACCCTGTTTGTCCCTTTCCTACAGTTTATTCTGCTGCTAGCCTTTCTGACTCTGATCAAACTAGTCCCAACCACCCCATTACCGCTGCTGACCACATACAATCTTTCTCGCTCGTTGTCCCAACAGTTGTCCCAACAGTTCCACACCTTCCTCTCGCTGTCACCGCCACTCTGTGGCCAACACCAACCCCACTAGCCATTCCAACTCACCTCGCCGATCTCTACCACCCATTGTAATATATTTAGGAGTGTTTGCTTATGTCGTTTGTGTTTGTGTTGTTATTTCTATTCGAGCCATGTTGTAATCCTATTTTAATATTAATGAAAGTTTCTTATTGTGTTTTTCACTTTTTCCCTGCTAGTTCCAGTTTCAGTTAGATCCATCTTTCATGCTTAGCTTAAAAGTTAAAGCCCAGATTTTGCAGACAGTTGGCCGAGCATTAGCTTGAATTCCTTTGAATACATAGTGCTTTATTATTATTATTATTATTTATTTTTTTATTTTTTATTTTTTGTGAAAACATATTTCCTATTCACTCTGAAACTCCAAATCAGGTCAGTGGGCTTACTGAACTTGTATAAGAGTGGCAGCTGAAAATAAACCCTTTCGAAGAAGAAAAAAGGTTCACAAATTAGCTGAATATGAATTCCATCCAGGCAAACATTGGAATTTAAAAATAAAAATTATATTGTAATAGAAGATGTTAACAATTCCTGATGTTGTATGATTTGGTTTCCACGTACAAACTCTGTATATGCTGTAAATATTGTCTCAAGTTGTGTGAATGATATCTTGTGAATTTTTTAGGATCATCTTTTATGCTGTTAAGCTCACAGTCAGTTCAGGAAAATTTTGAACCTTGCAGTTTTTTTTTCAGCTTAAACAATTCCAGAAGCTTTATGAAAGTTATGTTCCAATGGATTATAAAAGATACGTGAAATATATGAAAAGGTTTTCCTCCTCTGCTCGTCTTTCCATGTCCCCTCTTACAATTTATGTATAAATTTATATTTATAATCTTCTATCACTTTCCCCTAAAAATTATTTCCTTGTTACAGATCTGGGGAATGGGGAGATCATGTAACCCTTCAAGCAGCAGCAGATCGGGTATGTTTCATATTGCATTCATGATATATTTGTGATTAGGTTGCATGATTCATGAGCTTATTTTCCCTTGAATGAAAGCACAACTTTGTATATTTGTAAATTTTTCCCTCACTTATTTATGTTTTGTTCAAGTACTTGTTACCAAAGGTCTTAGCCAATAAAACAAGATGCGCTTACTCCAAGACCAATCATCATTGTCATCATTTTATTACCCTTACCTCTATCAATTACATTTAGGAATCCTTATTCATCATTATCTCCTCAGTGTATTGTATGTGAATTCAAGGTTAAATTAGTCCAATTGAACAAATTTATAAATCGATCTCAAAAAACTATGTTTGGCTTACTTAACGAATGAAGTGAACAAAAACTACTTAGTGGCCGAATATGAGCTGTTCGCAAATCATTCAGCATTTCCAATGCTTGAGCCAACTTCTTTTATCCGGTTCATGAAACTAGGTTGGATTACAAAATTTGGGATGTTACGAAGCCCCTTTATTTCTTTGAAATGCTGCACGATTTTTTGTGATAGCTGAAATTGATTAGCAACAAAATGACACAATGTGATTGTGTCAGCAGGAAGATTGCGTTTGAAGCCTCATTTTTTTTTCCAATACCACTTTCTGTACCTCATTAGTTTCCAGCTGGTTTTGAAACCTAATTTTGATTTTTTTTTTTTTCTATTTTCCTATTGCCTAAATTGTGGTCGGTATAACCTTGGTGCCCAGGAGTACAAAAAGGTGCAGCGAATGGAATAAACATGTAAAATGAACTGCATTTGTTTGAACATTTAAATTGTCATCTAACCTTTTGATCTTCATCTTTATCCACTAGTTATATTGATGTTATTCATTTCATTACAGTTTGCTGCCAAAATTTGCTTGCTTACATCGTTCAAGGATAACTGTCTTATTGAAATAGTTCCCAAGGAAAAAAATCCTTCTAAAGGTATGCCGTACTTTCTCATGTACATGTGTTCCACTTTGACTAGCCACTTTTTCATGGAATGTTTATTCTTAAGATCATGATTAATTGTAAATCGACTGAACTGAAATCAACAAAAAGAGTTGAGGTCCTCTGATGCGGGGTGTCTTTGCCACATTCGCGTCAGTTGCATCAATATTACTGATGCGGGGCGTCTTTGCCCAAACTCGGTAGATGCCACGATATTGCTCCGGACCGGTTCGGTCCAAGCAAATGAAGGACCGACCGGTCTTTTGAAGTATGGGTTTCTCTTCTATTTTGAGTGGGACCCAGTTCTATTTATCCTAGATCTATATATATGCTATTTCATTGTGTTTTGGCTAGTTTTTGATGTATTTAGCATGGCGACAGTCATTCGGGTTAGCTTTTTATATGTTTTGTATCGTGACAGACGCAGACATATCTTCTTTCCTTTGAGGGCTGTATCCTATAATTCCAAATGGTGCTTTGACTGTATCATGTTCTCCATGTGGTGTTTACCTTCCTCATCCCTTCTGCATCCTCCCCATGCTGCTCCCGCCTCCCTCCATTGCTGCAGCTACCCCAAAAAGCCACACCTTGCTCTTTTCCTTGCATTTTTTCCATTCCAGCCACCTGTCTTGTTGTCGACACCCCAGAAAGCCGTCTTCTTGTTGTCCGCAGTCCCCCGCATTCCCGGTCGCATCCATCAATATTTCCCTTGGCTGAAGCCGCAAGGAAACTCCCTTTTCCTGTTGTTTTCTGCTTCTCCAACCTCCCAACCATCCATTCTTCCTTCCTGTTGGCTGCCCTTGCTACCCCACATCCCCCTTGTTTTTTTCTTGCTGTCCAGCTGCCTCAAACAGCAAAGTGCCACTGTTTGGACTACCGGCCCTTACTGCCCTGCTGTTTCAACCACTCATAATGGCGGCTGCTTCTCATCCACAGCCTGGAAAGCCTGCCGCCACCTCCTAATCATCACCACCATCTAGGAGTGTAAACGAGCCGAACACGAGTGAACCCAAACTCAGCTCATGTTCGCCTTGTTTATACTTCGAGCTCAAAAAATGTGTTCGTGTTCAGCTCGTTTGCTTAGTGAGCCGAACACGAGCTGTTCACGAACAAATAGTCGCTTTGACATCCCTAATCACGTAGCCATAAGATGTTAAGGGTTGGGGTAAGATTTAAAAATTATTGTTTATATTAAAACATCATTTGAATCTAATTTAATAATTTTTATTCTATTTTCTTGATTAATACTTTTAATTAATTATAAATCTTTGTAGCCTTGTAGTCAATTATATTTTTTAAAATACCACTTTTTATATATATATATATATAAACTTGATGAGTAGTATTTCGAGCCAAAACGAGCCGAACACGAACGAACACATCTTAG
>NW_018164962.1:1315805-1349088 GCF_001263595.1 Phalaenopsis equestris | reverse complement strand
GTGCCTCGAATATATATATATATATAATTAATCAGTAATATTTCGAGCCAAAACGAGCCGAAAACGAATGAACAAATCTTTGTTCGTATTCGGTTCATTAACTTAGCGAACGAGTCAAACACGAGCTTCTTAACGAGCCGAACACGAGCTGTTCGCGAACAACGAGCCATTTTGACAGTCCCACCACCATCACCCGGGATCTAGCATAACGCAAGTTTGCATGTTGTATGTTTTATTTTTTCTTTCAAGTGTGATTATAATCATCTATTTGTTTCTAGTAATAATACTTGTTTTTTCTATATGGTTTGGGTTAACTCCAGTATCATCATCCGTACATGTGTGCTACTTCCGCTGGCCTGTAGCTGTCTTGTAGCCACACTATGTGGCCAAGTCTTTTGGTGCAATTGTTAAAGTTTAGTAATTTAATTTTTTCGTCCCACCAAAAAAATACATTATGCAAATTTTAGTTTGAGGTTATACTCGTTAATTTGGTGAACCTGCATAAAATTTTTTCCTCTCAAAATTTCCATTCTTTTTTACTTTTAATTAGATTTTGTCCATTTTCTGATAGCAATATATAAAAGTGTCAAGAAAGTCTGATGACTATTTGGAGAGGGTTATTTTAATCCCGGAGTCTTTAAAAATGCCAATTTAGTCCCCATAGTATTTTAATATGGGCTGAAATAGTCTCAAGGGAGGACTATTTTAGCCCCAATTTAAAAAGTTTGGAGACTAATTTGATACTTTTGTAGTCTCTATAGAATTAAAGACAGCCCATATTTAAACAGCCATGAGACTATTTTGACACTTCACCCGATCGCAATAAGATATCCGTCCCATGTTGCCACAAATCGGAGGTTTTTTTTCTTGATAACTGCAGTTATGTAGTTTCCTAGGAAAGCACAACAATTAAACATCATGACCAACCAAAGAAGGCTTATATCAACAAAATCACATCTCCCACTTAATTCAACTATTGCTTCTTATTTGCTTTTCCTTGTGTAATTGTTCACTCATTCATGATTTTACTAATTGCTTTCTTCTCTCCCCCAAACCTTTTGTTAAAGAACTATGGCTGAGCTTCTGGAGCGAAGTGCATTACAATTCCTTGTACGGAACCGATGGTAAGGAAAAATGACTCTTGGTTGCTTTGCTCTCACTCCCTTTTTTATTTACGTATTGGACTAAATAAATAAATTTATCATAATTTTGCAGATTTGCCCTGTAGGATAACAAAGACAAAGCATTGGCTCTTTTTGTGAAAGTCCTCATAAAAATGCATATACAAGAGGGTGAATTTGAAAATAAATAGTTTTTTTCTCACCTGAACAGTAATGTATATATTCTGTTTTAAGCTGTCAATTATTTTCAAGAAAGCATCAAGTATAGACAATTCAAAGTTGATGTATAGAATGATGAATGATGTTCATAGGGTTTGTGGTTGGGAGCTTTTGCAAATTTATCCCAAGCTTCGAAGATGAGATTTTTCGGTGCAGGAGGAAATGTCCATCCACCAGACCAATATCTCATTCTCAATTGAATTTTATAGTAATATGTATTAAATGAGTTGGCTCCTAAACTAAAATGCCGATTCAAAATTGGACCAAATTTATTTTGTTAGCTTATCGAGTTCGACGTAACTAGTTGTCTCGTAAATTAGCTGGGCTCAATGTTCATTTTTTAAAATGCATAGCCCAAGCTAATATTAGTATTCACATTTGAATCTAACTATTAAAATATGATTATTTTGAGTTCATGTATGAATACTGTGATAGGTATTCCCATTGAGATTTTTTATAAATAGGTCATTTTATCTCTAATCAATGTGCCATGCATCCGAGCACAATCTTATCATATTTTGATTGATCATATCTACTATTATAGTAAGCAAATCCGAAATAATAATATTCATATTTATTTTTTCATCATTTATAATAAAAGTAGCATTAATAAGGTTGATAGTATATGTCATCTTAATTCAACTATAGATGAAAAATACATATTTCATTTCTTTTTAATTTAAACTAAGGATTTTTTTTTTATTTGTTGTGATATGAACGATTTAGATAGGAAGGTAAAAGTTTAGGTGTTTGATATGTAAATACATAAGAATTGAGTGGTATGGATGTAAAGGCCCATTTTTTAATCAATGAACTAAAAGTATAATTATGATGGACATGACTTCAGTGGGTGGATCCTCCCATTTTATTAGGATCCCATTTTATAATTAATAAAATAGGGCCATTCTCTTGCTATGAGAGAGATTATGTTGAAAAGCAACTTTGCTCTCTCAAACCCCACCACGTGCCTCTCATCTGCATCCAGTCCTAACCTGATCAGGTAGGGCAGGCTCCCATTTTTGGCCACCTTCTCCTCTTCTTTTCATATACATACAAAGAAAAAATCAAAATTAGACTTTTTGATGATAATTTTTCTAAGGTTGCTGAAATCTCTTTTTAGTTGTGTTGATTTCTTTTTGTGAGGGCTCTGTGTTGCTCTTGAACTCATACAAAGGTAAAGATTCTATTTTTAAGAAGAAGGTTTAGGAGGATATGATGGATGTATTGCTAAAGCTCCTGTTTCTCAGTCTATGGAATATGGGTGTAAATGAGTCAGAGTCGTGCTCGACTCAAGCTTACATAGTGACCTTGAACTCTACTAAAAAAAAAATTAGGTTCGAGCTGGATTGGAAAGCTCGAGCTCTACTCATTTTATCAGCTTGTATGCACTTGATAATTCTAATGTTGGTTTAAATAAAGCAGCTGAAAGGAGGTGCACATGAATACTATAAGAACTATGCTAAGCATAACATGAAATAAGTTGCAGCGAGGCACATAGAATTTACTCAATAAATGTGCACAAAGGTTGAGATTCAAAATTAAACAAATATAAAATGGTAATGAATTATTTCTTCTTTTTTTTCTGCAATTGTGTGCTCAATGTGGTTACTACTCAAGTCTCAAATATTTGGAAAGATTATGGAAATAAAATATGATTTGAGTGGTTATCAAATAGGTTATGTAGCATGAGTGTACAAGTTTTTGTATATTCAAATAGGCAAGATGGCTTTTCATCTTGCTATAACACATAAAAGATCCAAAGTAAAAGATGGGAATAAAAAAGAAATAGGAAAAAAGAATTATGGAATGCTCTCTAATATATATATTTTTTCTTTGTGAAGGAAGATCTATTTATGGAGTTTTGTATGGAAGAAAACAAAATTAAATAAATGTATAAGTTACATAAATATGACACGAATATTTTCCACTTGAACAAACTTCGAATATGTGAGATATTTATTCCTCTACTCGGCTAAGGATACCTGTTTATAGCAATGAATTCGATAAAGTTATCTTCCATTATAGCCTGCAATGGAAGAAGACGATAGTAATCCACCAATGATTTTTAAGCTAGCTGAGGTTGTTAATCAATGATTATGCTTGACGACTGCAAACAGTGGTGAAATAGCTCAAATTAAGTTACTTCAGGGCCGATTGAGCCTAGAATAAGGTGTGAGAAAATATTCTACATTTCTCAAGACTAGGACATATGTCAAAATAGACAGTATATTTTCTTGAAAATGGTTGCAATCATATTCAAGAATAATGTTTGAGAACTTGCTAGTCCCGCTTTTGAATTTATTTTCTCCGAGCAGGGTGTTTTTAATAAGAGCATATGAAGAAGCCCTTGTACCAAATCTTGAAGAAATCAACTTCCTAATCCAATTGGAAGAAATCCAGTATGGCAGAATGAGGGAGTGGGGGGGTGGCAAAGCTTTATTTATAAAGTTGCACCCAGTTTAGAAGTGGTTCTTGAAGATTAGTATTGGTGTCAATTTTGATGTCATACATGTAGAGTGTCCACTTGGCTGGATTAGAGCAACTGTCATTCATAGCATCTCATAGCTTAAGACACCCATCCGAGACCTCCTGGTACATGTTCAGGACACGTAACCAGCGTCTGCGATGACTCAGCCTTACCCGGGAGAATCTACTATTTTACAGACTCACCCAGGACATCAGATGTATTTGATGTTCATCTGGCATTTATAGGTCCATCTGTATCCATTCAGAGCCTCCCCGGGGTCAAGGGAAGTCACGGAGCCCGCCTACGTGCGCTACTAGAAAATTAGGGTTTGGAATGCCCTACCCGCGTCGTAGTCTGGAGTGCTCGTTAGCGACAAATTCCCCTATCAATGGATGAGCAAAACACTCATTTTTTTTAGGATAGAGAATCATAATATACTCATATGTGGTTTTCCATAGCTTTCTGATCGAAGAGATCCTCCGTCATGCGTTCCCGGTGTAAATCAAGATTTTTGAGGCTAAACTGATGCCTAAGCCCCTAAAATGCCCTCCCAAATGTTCAAAATTGAGCCCCTGAAAGCCTTGCATCAGTTTCTAGCACCTAAGCGCCAGTTTCGGACCCCTAGGCTCCCAAAAATTCTAAAAATGGTCATTTTTCCAACCTGTTGGAAAGTAAGCGCCACCTGGGTGGCGCATAGGCACCAGGGGCATGATGTCATGGCCCCAGACTACGTACCTAGGCTCTAGAGTCGTAGCTCCTAGGCACTCGTCTACTTTAAGAACCCAATTTCTTACTCTAATTTGATCCTTTTGACCCTGGTGCACCCCCTAGGCAACCCAAAAGCTGGATTTCCTTGAGATATGGATGGATTTGCCTTGGGCATGCGAATGGGGATCATCATAACCTTTTGGGAACTTCTTAGGTGAGGTGGCAAAGCCACATCTGGAAATTTTGTTGGGGAAATGGGAAGAGGTTGTTTTAAGCTCTTTTGGCCCCCTCATTTACCTATCTCCTCTTCATCTTCAACATTCTTGGAGCGTGGAGGCTGATCTCCTTCTTCCCTTGGAGGTTAGAGCTTGGAGCTAGTGTTTTTCTTGGGAGCTAAAGAAAGCTGTTGAAGTGGAGAGCAATAGAGAAGGGTAAGGAGTAAGGTTTGTTCCCTAGAGCTTCTACTTCCTCTTCTCCTCCTTCCATAAGAAACTCTTTTCTTTTCCACCTCCATATTCCTCCACCACTGAAAGGGGAGGGAACTTGAGCCTTACTCCATGTGCTTGGAGCCATGATTCTTGATGATTCTCCCAGGCAAGGTCGAATAATCATGAACTCTGGCTTCGTGCCTCGAATACGTGCCAAGAAGTCTCAAATGGGTGTCTTGAGCTGTGAGACGCTACGGATGAACAGTAGATCATCCCAAGTCGTTCATATGGACATCCTACGCGTGTGACATCTAAAATTGATGCCAACATTTTTTTTGTCTCTCAACTTCACTTCCAATCTCATCACCCACCTCATCACCATTCTTCACTTCACCAACATTACTCCCATCACTATTGTTCTCTCCATCACCAACATTTTATTCATCATTGTTATCATGGTGCTTTTTAGTAGTGTTTTCATCTTCAATTAAGATAGTAAGAATTTGTTCTCAATCTATACAAGCTTGAGTTGATTCATCTAATATTTCACTTTTCATATTTTTTGGCAAACTAATGCAATAAAAAATACAAACAGGGTAATTTTATATCTTCGTTAAAGCTAAAAAAAATAACACATTTAATCATATGTTAACATGCAAGATCAATAAAATCATGAGCAATGTTAAAAAAGAATGACACACAGAATGTATCAACTAATTTGATTAAACAATTATAATAAAGAATAAAGTAATCAAATCAAGCAAAAGATTTTGTAACAAAATAATCATAGAACCATGGATCATCAATAAAACCAACCAATGTCACATCAAACTTACTACTATATTCACACTCAAAATAATCTTATTTCAGTAAGGACGTGATCTGAATCATTTGACCGTGTGATTTGGTCAATATGCTCCATAAAAGAAGCGGTTACGACCAGAGTCCTTTGACTGGATGGTTCGGCTAATAGACTCTATGAGATGGTTTGAGCAATAGACTCCATTACAAAAAAAATCACAGATGTAGCTCGTATGTTCCCCAATCATATTTTATTTTTTGAGTATTGAATCATAAGGTAAAATTAATAGAACATAAAATCCTCTGTAAGCCAACATTGATTTAGATTAGTCCCCTTTGAGAATCATTCATCATAGGTCTACAAGTTCCTCTTAGACCAATCAACCCATAATTGCTGACAAAAATCTTTATGTCAAGTTGGGTTGGCTAACTCCACTGACTAAGTAGACTGAGACAATGACAACCCAAGATGATGGAACCATGGGATCTTGATCGGGTTGTCGTTGCTTCCCCAATCACCCGCTTTTTAGCTAACAATGATAATTTTTATAATTTTAAATTATAAATTCACTACTACATTATGCTAAGTTTGAATACTTAATGTTTAATGAATAACCTTAATCAAAAGTGCTCTCTCATTATCGAGAGAGGTAATTAATCATAAGGGTTTGCATGCACGGAAAGCCACAAACCCTAGATCTTGAAGTCCTTGCAAAATGAGAGTGAAATCTCGGGCAGTGTCTTATCTGCTATCTTACATGCCTTTCGAAAATTTGACCTGAAACTTAACAAATTAGCTCTCAACGAGAATCTGGTGCATTTTGAATTTTCGGAGACCCACGCTTACTCTTAAGCCTATTTTAATCGAGTCGACACATTGAATTGCATGAAACTCGAGCCCGAGCTTCTATATTGTAAAAGCTCGGTTATAAGCTCGAGCTTGGACTCAAGGCTTAACAAGCTCCACTCACGAGCTCGTTAATGAGTTGAGCTCAAGCCAGCTTACAAGTCAACTCGACTCATTTACACCCATAGTCCGGAATGACTCAAGGAAAGGGTCTCTATTTTCTGGTCATAAGAGAGAGAGAGAGAGAGAGAGAGCCTAGTTTTTATAGAGAGAGAGAGAACAAGATAACGCATTCGACTCATCCCTAAATACTTATGACCGTATTCTACGAATAAAAGTTGAATATAGGTATTAAAAACTAATTGTTGATTATACTATATTTATACTAAAATTACTTAATCTTTAGAGAGCATGATGGTCCATCATAACAAATTCTTAAAATTAAGTTATGCAGGACATAGGTTGAAGTAGCAATAATTTTTTATTGTGTTTGTTACTGAAAGCTCTGCCATTTTGTTTATTATATTTTATATCGTTCAAATATTTTTATATGAAAGAAGTCTACCATTCTTACGCTTGCAATGATGAACAACTTGGCTATATAATTGTGCCACCCACGTTCATAAAGTCGTGCATAAATATCTATAATTTACTGCAATTATTGAATATTTAGATGATAGATATATAAATATATAAGAAGCATATGGCATGCGTGTAAATGCCCCTTGTAATCGGAAATGAAGGTTATATCGGGATTATATATGCATTATATTCACTTTATATTCCTTATAACCTCCATATAACTTTCATGTAACATACATGTAATCTATAGATATGTGAAAATAGAAGTGCAGAACTTATTTGTAAATTTAGGTAAATTACATGTAGGTTTATATGGATGTTATAAGAGATATAATACGAATATAATATCGATATAATGCCAATATAACCTCCATTATATACGCAGCACGGGGTGAACTTTCGGTGATCGTGTCTAAGAATCTTGCGTGAACTTTATTCCTCATTTCACCTTTGGTGACCCGATCCCATGGGTCGGTGCTTCGGATCAGATTCCGGATTGATTTACCCAAATTAAAACCGGTTAGTCTAAGACAATTAAAATATTTACAGGGGGTTTAGTGCAAATAAATCCTCTGTTTTTCTATTATTCTATCGCTTCTCGTACAGCCGGAGTAATTACCTGCGCACACTTTCGTCTGAGCTCTGCTCTTATGGAGGAAAAAGGTCGTCCGATCGGAATCAAATCGATTGCTTGTCGGTTAGCTCCGGCGGCCTTTCAACGCCGTAATTTTTTTTCCGGCTGCCGAATGAGTATTCATCTGTAAAGGAGGTTTATGCGCGAAGCACTCTTTTGGTTTTGTCGGTTTTCACTTTTGATTCTTTGGGACTGAAACAGTTTGCCGTCTTCCTTTTTCTTCATGGTGATGAGGGGGCCCGGTGATTTCACTTTGTTGTTTATGAAGGTTGCTTCTTCGTGGAGGATTCCGGCTTTTTTGTCGGATTTCGTTTTGGCAAGAGACGCCGGAAGGCTCGGGTTCTGATTGCAAAGAGGTTGAAACCGAATGAAATTGTTGGTTTTCTGTAGTTTTTGTTCATTTTTGTTCTGTTAGGAGAGTTTTTCTGTGGGGTTTTTGACTGTTGTTTGATTATGGTGGAAGATCTAGATGATATTTGAGATTTGATATGGAAAGCATTTATAAGATTCGATCCGATGGCCTTCTGCTGAAGTTTCATTAAGAAACCATACATTTATCAGTGCATGATTGAAGTTTCTGCAGCCATGGTTGTACCGACTTCTGTGACGAGGAATTAATTAATTCCTTTTTAGATTTTCATCGTTGTCGTATTTAGAGAAAAGGATTATTTGGGTGCTGTGAGGTCAATCTTTTCTTGCAATGGAGGAGTCTGCGCATTCTAGCGATCTGAATCTGGGAAATTATGGTTTGGATGAAGAATTTAGGAGTTGTTGTGAGGAAGATGAGGATTGGCAGGATGCAGAGGAATCTTTACTAGAAGAACGAGTGGAAGGGAGGGAAGAGGTTCCGTTGTGGATATGTCAAGGACAAGAAGAAGGCGATCAATTCTCATCAAGGTTATCTGATCAACTTCTCCAAGAAGATGTTGAGGCATCGTTAATGGAGTTTGGAGAAAAGTTAGAGGATTCAATGAACTTTTCTGATGGCGTCCACGAACTTGTTACGGAGTGTTCGCTTAGACTGCATGAAGGAGATGATCAAGACTTTGGCCCTAAGTGCTTCATTAGTCTGTCTAAAGTCCATGATGAAGATGTCTCGGAGAGCACCTTAAGATTGTGCGAAGGCCATGAAGAGGTTGTTTCACTATGCTCACTGGCACTGCCTGAAGACCATGAGGAAGATGTTTCCCAGTTTTCACTAAGATTGTCTGAAGGTGAGGAAGAACGTATTTTGGATTGCGAACTAAGATTCTCTCAAGGCCATGATGATGGTGCTATGGATTCCTCACCAAGATTCTGTGAAGCCAATGGAAGTGATGTCTCAGAGACTTCATTACAACTTTCTGAAGATGATGAAGATATCTCAGAGTGTTCATTAATATTTTCTGAGGATCATGAAGATGATATTTTAAAGTGCTCAATAATGTTGTTTGAAAATCATGATGAAGATGATGATGATGAGTTTTCAGTGAGGATTTTCTCCAAGGGTGTTTCAATGTCTGAGAATTGTGGTTTAGATTCTAGAATCT
Organism: Phalaenopsis equestris; assembly: GCF_001263595.1. NCBI lineage: Eukaryota > Viridiplantae > Streptophyta > Magnoliopsida > Asparagales > Orchidaceae > Phalaenopsis > Phalaenopsis equestris. Next base: position 1,339,752 of record NW_018164962.1, on the reverse strand, counting down.
CTGGAATTGGGGTGATTATGGAAAAGCCTCATGGGGTTCCTTTTCTTCAAGTGCAGAAAAAATTGGATTTCTTTGTGGAGGAGTTAATAGCAGAGCACTTAGCGTTGTTGGATGGCCTGCTTGAGGCCCTGCGAAATGGATGTCGTAAGGTTTTAGCATTTACAGATTCTAACGAAGTTTATCTTTCGGTAAGTACTTATTTGTTTATGAAAATTTAGGTTGTTTAGGATGATTGGAGCCGTGAATTGATTATATTAATATTATGTTACTCTGGATTATAAATGTTTTTATGTGATTAATAGATTAACATCTTTTCCATGTCTTATTAATGTGAAATTTTTGGTTTTGTTGAGGAAAAATGTTTTCTATAGATTTTATAGTCTCAAATTTAATTTTCCCATGTCATGAATTTTGGATTCTTTTTGCAGTGTAATATACTTTTTTCTTCATCAACTGCCATAGAAGTTTAAATACTTTCTCTGATTGAATGTATCTTAGAATTTATCTTTTCATACATGTGAGAATATTGAAATGCAAGCTATTGATGAATACAAATATCTAAAATGAACAGATTACAAGAAGTGATTCAGTAGAAGGCCAGCTTTTGATTGCCTTGCGAGAAAGAATTCAAGAAATTGCAGATAAGTTTGAATCATTTGTTCTTAAACTGGCTCCTAAATCTGAGCTTAAGAAGCCATTGAAGCTGGCCCAAGAAGCAACCGGAATTCTTTGCCAGTTAATCGAGTGCTCTACTTGTGGGGAGGACAAGCATCTATCTAAAATGATAGAGATGGACTGCTCCCATGACCTTTGTTTTGATTGCATGGGTATCTATGTTAAAACTAAATTCCGGAGCTCACCGATCGCTGTAAAGTGCCCTCAACCAAAATGCAAAAGTTACATTTCAAACAGTGTGTGTAGATCCTTTCTTCCATCTTCGTCTTTTGAATCTTTAGAGGGAGCGCTTGCAGAAACTGAGGCGAGAAACTTGTGGAGATTTTACTGCCCGTTTCCTGATTGCTCAATGCTACTTCACAGCCATCATCATTCGCCCGATAGGGAGTCCACATTGATAAAATCAAACATATATTGCATCGAGTGCCCGGAGTGCTGTAGATTCGTCTGCTCGAGGTGTCAGGTGCCATGGCATTCCACAATGAGGTGTGAGGAGTATCAAAATTTGATTTTTGATGAGAGAAATGTTGAAGATTTAACATTGCATCAATTGGCCCGGCGAAACAGTTGGAGACGATGCCAGCAATGCAGACAAATGCTCGAGCTTGTGGAAGGCTGCTACCGTGTGTCCTGCCGGTATGATGATGGTGATTATTTAATTGATTTTTTAAATGCATTCATAAAATTATTGATTCTAGTTATACCTTCAATTTATCAAGGCATTTTAGTGATTCTTTAGAGTTTTGGACTGGAATCTAGATTTTCCATTTTGCTGTTAAATTACAACATTTTATTGCAAGCACTTTCTTTTCTTTGATGATGTTATATGGATTTGTTTATATAACAGGGAAATCTATAATACTTTGTCATTGTTTGGATGGTGCCAAGTCATCATCACCTAACAACTTATGTACATCAATCTCGATGTGAGCATTATGCCACTCTCAAGTTATCCGAGATCTAATTGGTGATGTTACATGGAACTCAACCTCAAGGCCCTAGATAAGGCAGAACCTAAGTTAATACCCGAAGCATATTAAAGGTTTTAATACTTGCAAATATACAACATAATGTCACGGACTAACTTTCCTCGAGTTATCCATGCGGCTTTAGCGCTATTTCTTAGCACTAAATCAGCCTAACCTTCCCAACTAACAACTCAAAAGCAAACCTTCCCAACTCAACTCAAAAGCACTCTCATGAAAGTAGAATAGAAAGAAGAGTTAGAGAAGATAAAGCTTCACTAATAAAGAGATATTACAAAGCTTGAAACCTTGGATGCCTTAGAATGAGGGAGGGGACACTTATTAATAGCTTCCTCCATGGCTTTGGCCTTACGTATTGCCAATGTGGGACTATTCTCTAAAGAGAGCTTTACAATATAATATTTTAGCTTCTGGATAGTTCTACACTATTCTAATGTACATACATATTCTAGATTCTTCTAGGTTGTTCTTTAGGCCTCCATCTTCTAGAATACTCCATCATGTCGTAATATTGGTGGGGCATGACAATAAGCTACCTTATTTCTAAACATGGATAGAGGAATCGAATCTAAGCGATTTGGATTACACATTTAAGGCGTAATAAAAAACAAGAGATCCCTACAATTTCAACTTGAAAAAATTTAAATACCCAAATTATTATATTCAGAATATAACTTTACTAGCCTAATCTAATATGACATAGTTAATAGATGATTGAAAATAAAATCATTATAATCTAAGTGTAAATGGAAATTCATCAACTTAACCAAAAATAAATAAATTAAAAATTGAACCCCTCTTTAATAACAGTAGCGGAGGACATTAAACAACAAGGTTTGTAAGGAGAGGAGAAGAATGGAATTATTCAATCCTTTTGTTTACTCGGTTAAGGGAGAAGAAATCACAGGAGGGGCTTGGCAGAGGAGGCTCGATTGATGAAGGAAGAAGCTGGGGGAGGATACTCCAGTGATTACAAAGGGGAAAAGTTGGTGGCTGAAGTGATGCCTTGGACTCTCCTTTCTTAAATCGAGAAGAAAGGCTGTGCAAAAGGCCGTCTAATGCGCGGGAAGTGAAGTCAGTGCACAAAGGCAACAAAGAGCAATGAGAAGAGAAGGAAAGATCTCTTACCGTGGTGGCCATGAGCAAAAAAGGAATCCATTCTATTAACGCCGAGGCAGTCTTAGGCAAGGAACGCTGGTTCCCTTTGGGAGAGTTGAGTCGGCTCTTGCAATACATTTGCCTTTTTTATTGTCGCACTAGCACTGTGGTCATTACACTCCTTTTTCTCGACACTATGGTTCCTCTTGCACTAATATGGGGTTGTATTAGGTTGTTTAGTAATAGAGCACCATTCTTGCCTTCCTAACTTCTCACCATTGGGACTACGTCAAAGGGCATGTGGTGACATTGATTTGGGACCTTAAATGGTTCATTTTAGTTATTTGATAGCTGCTAACCATCCTCCGTGGAGGTAAACGAATACTTCTACTTCCATGTCTTCACAGAACTTCTAAATTCCCAAGTTGTGATGATTGACAACTTCTTGACAGGCACATAAAGCTCTTTCTCTTGCTCAACCTGAAGTGCAATAATAGCTTCTCTGCCGACCATATGATGTTGCTCCGAGCAAACTCCCACATTACATTTAAGAAATTACTATATTTACTTATGGAGTACAATTAATGTTAAAGTGACTGTCATGGATATCTCTGTCGGTAAATGTGCAAACATTCTTTTTGTTATCATTGCTGCCGCCTTCTCGAGTTCTTTGGCTCCTTTTCACGGGAATGTCAACCCCCATCGAGATTGGTTTAGTGCCTCATAAATTACTCATGTCAACCATTTGACTCCTATTTACGGGAATGTCTACCCCACCGAAATTGGTTTAGTGACTCATAAATTAGCCATGTCAAACCTTTGACTCCTATTTGCAGGAATGTCAACCCCCATGGAGATTGGTTTAGTGACGGGTAAATTACTTCATAAAAAAATGAGAACAGAGATCAAAGACTAGATGCTTGTTAAGACTGAAGTCTAAACTCTAGTAAAATCTTTTCTTACGCCATGGTCATCGTCGAAGTGGACCTTATTTTCCTCGAAAACTTTGAGTTGAAAATTCAAATTTGAATTGGAAGATGGACATAGGCTACATATTCGAGCCACTTCAATATACTTTTTGGGGCTCTTACCTACATATCACACAATTCTAATTTATTTACATATCTAACACCTAAACATTCATAATTCATATATACATGCATTAAACATTCATATATACATGCATACCACTCAAATCTTTAAATCACATCCAAAATACCACATCACTTTCTTTTTAAAAGTGAATACATCTTTGCATGCTTAGGTTTATGGCACCAAGTTGTTATAAGAGTAAATATCAAACTAAATACATAAGAATTGGGCGGTATGCATGTATATGCGCCAAATGCATACCGCCCAATTCTTATGTATTTACATATCTAACACTTAAACTTCAATTTTCTAAACTTCAATTTTTATATTTATACCACCCAAATTTTTTATATCAAATCAAAAGTACCATCAGTTTAACTTTTAAAAAGTGAAATGCACTTTTCATCAATAGGTAAGATGGTACTTATGTAAAAATTGAAGTTTAAGTGTTTGTTATGAAAATACATGAGAATTGAGTGATATGTATGCAAATCTTCCTTCTTTTTCACTGCACTTTTATCTGAATGTATTCATTATCTTTTCCGCCCCATTCAAACTTGGATTCAACAATAAAAATTGAAATTTTCCTGAAGCTAAAAAATAACAAAACGTCCCAACATCTAAAAATTTTTAATTTTTTTGATCTACAGGTGTGGCCATGAGTTCTGCTTCTCCTGCGGGGCAGAGTATAGATATGGAACTCGGACATGCCAGTGCGAACTCCATGATGAGAACTCTGAATCCTCTCCATCTCCATCTGAACATGAAACTGAGCTCTGGAGATGGGATTGTTTCAATCCTCTGTCATCTACCATTGATGGCTACACAGAGCAGGAAAAGACTCAGTTGGCTCTGATCCAAAGGTTTCTCGCCGGTGGGATCAGCCTCGACCACCACAACCCCTCCCAATCTCCTCCTCGCTCGTCCGACTCGTACCTCGATGCTATCAAGGATCTTAATCAGCTTCCATGGCTTGAGAGCTTCATTTCAGTCATTGGTGATAGCTATCAGGAAGATCACATCTACTGAACTCCTTTAGTTGCTGTGTTTTGTCTTAAATTTATTTATTTTTTTTTTTGTTTTTGCTAAATAATCTGCTTCAAATCCTTAGGCTCCAGATTTGGTTGAACTGAGTGAAGTTTACAGTGATAATTTATGTAGAACGTTCGGTGTTATGCGACGAACATTTAAAAGATTTAATCGTATTAGTGCCTTTACTGTTTACTATTCAGTAGCCGTGGGATTTACATACATACCATAAATTTCTTATATTTTTACATATCCAACAGCCTGACTTTGATATTTACATTTATAACACTCTGGTGCTATAAAAATTATGCAAGAAAAAAGATGTATCTCACATTCTCACTTTTAGGAACTTAGGCCCTTTTTAGCGCAGCTGCAACTTCTAAACTTTGCAGCTGCAGCTGCGGTGCCCTAGGAAGCAGCTGTCGGGAAGCAGCTGCCGGGAATCTGACTGTCTATTTGGTGCAGCTGTGTGAAAACAGCTGCGGGGTAGTTTTATTTGAAAAAATAATCAAATTGTCCATATTTGCTAAATCCGTTAAATAATTGTTAAGTATTTATATGAGAATGTTCAATATATGTAAAATTTTTAATAATATTATTTATTAATAATTCATATGAAATAAATATAAATATTATATATATATAATTGTAAAATAATAATTATTTTTTAAAAAAATTATAAATGTATGATATTATGTGTATCAGATTCGATCAAGTCATAAGCAAGAATAAGGAGAAACAGAAACCACCACCTCTGTTGCCGCTGGTGGCTTTGACCTCTCCCTCTCAAATCAAGCTCTATCTAACCGCCATCCTCTGTTCCTCCATGAACCACACCATGGCAAGGATCTTGCCTTTCTTCCTCCAATGCACGACATCCTTGTTTACCATTCCCCTTCTTCCTTCCCTTCCCCTCAACAAAACCCTTCGACTCCTCAAAGATATCACCGTCGTCTAGGTTTCTCCCTCGATTTCCGATGTCCCTCGGTTTCTAGTTCGCGAGAGAGACAGCGTGGAAGCAGCGAGAACCCTACGGAGAGTGCGGGGTAAAGGGTAAAAATCACGGGCGAAAGCCAGGCCACGAGGGTTATCCCGCGAAACGAAGTTCATTTTTACTCGCCACGCCGCAGGGGTACCGCCTCCCCCCAAACGAACCCTTAATAGTAGTGGTATTTTCAAGTGATGTTAGAGATTTTGAATGGTATGCATGTATACATCAAAGTTTAGGTGTATAATATGTAAATATATAAGAATTGTGTGGTATGTATGTAAATGCCCCATTTAGTCATTGTTAAGGAGCGAATCAGAGTAGATAAATACTAAAATCAGGTGTTTTTTTTTTTTAAATTTGTTTTATGGAATAGATATTTATTGGCTGATGAATATTTCATGATTTAACTTATTTAAAAACTATATAATGATATGATTCTGTAACATTATAGATGTAATTTTTAATATAAAACTAGGTGATAAAATATCATTAAATTTTCTTCCTCTACATTGGCACCTACATATCTAACATTTAAACTTTAATTTTTACATATATACCACTTTATCTACACAAAAAAAAAAAAAAAAAAAAAAAAAAATATTTCATATTTTTAAATTTAATTAGAAATGCAAGCATGGCTTTATCTAAACATTAAAGCTAAAACTCAGCTTGTTCGACCCATTTGAAATTAATCATATTCAAACTTTGCTAGTATTCCAAATTGCTCATGAATAATATGTCCTTGTTCAGCTTGTTTACAATTGGAACTTAAAAAAATTGTGTTCGACTCAGATACTTAACGAACAATTTGAAGATGAGTTGCTTAACGAGCCAAACACAAGCTATTGGTTAATAATGAACTTATTTTACACGCCTATCTCTAAATACTTGTATTATTTATTTTAAAATTGATGCAATATAAAAATAATCAATCAAAATTTATCGTACGCATCTTTGAAAGAATTCAACAATTTTAAGACAAAAATAATTCATAGGAGTGCACTAGGTGTAGGTGATTGGTTGCGGCTCTGCGCAAGTCCCCTCTCAATCCCGATTCGAATCCTCGACCAGACGGGATTCAAATTTGCACATGGGATTGGTTGGGGGGTCCGCCCTTTGTCCAATTTTTTTTTAAAAATAATTAAAAGTCCATACAAAAAAACTTACTCATTGCGCTTTGAAACATCCTCAATAGACTTTGACATCAATCATCTTCCCAGAACATAATCCGTCTCATATAACGGGCAACCCCTCAATATATTTACAACTGACGCAATGGCAAAATTTCATGACATTAAAGAATGTCAATTTATTTATTTCTTAATTATGGGCTAAAACAGGAAAAATTTTTCTTGAAATATACACGGGATCTTCAATGAAGAAGCATAGGTAAAATAAAAATGAAAATAAACTGACCCGAATTTTAAAAGCTAGAAAGCTCCTGAAGATCCAGCAAATCTCCAGTATATATGCCTGATAGCCCTAACCATCTGAAGCTAATTTCTGTGTGGAACTTAAGCTGCGTGAGATTACATGTTCCGTTGATCAAAAATAAAATCAGCAACAAAAACTTTCTAAAACTTCCCTTCTTATATACACCATGTTGTGTTCCTACCTGTTGATGAGCAGCAATACATATCAGAAAACTGACGAACACAAAACTACATTATTGTAAGTTCTTCATTTCTTTTTTTTTTCTTCTTCCATGAAGGAGAAAGACTTGTTATTAGCAGAAGCTGCGATCATTTTGGTCCCAAAGTTCATAAAAATATCAAATTAGTTTTCAGACTCTTTCAACTGAGGCTAAAATAGTCACATAGAATCATTTAGTCTCAGAGTCTACAAAAATATAAAATTTTCCCACTCTTAAGTGAGGCTATTAATCTAAGAATCCATAAAAATGTCATACTAATTCTCAAACTCTTTTAATTGAGGCTAAAATAGCTAAAATAGCTAAAATAGTTTTACTACTTGTGACTATTTTAGCCCATATTTTAAAAAATGTGGGAACTAAATTGGCATTTTTGTAAAGCCTGGGATTAAAATGACCGACTATTAGAGTCAGAAGACCATATAATAATAGTGGAATCAAGCACGGGACGGAGGAGGTTCTTGCTTCCTCGATTAGGGGGGGCAAAAAAAAAACTGTGGTTATATATAACTTTAAAATTGAAGTAAACTTTTTTTTCCATCTCTCATTTGAAATCTTAATTCCATAGATTTAAATTGTCATAGAACTCACCTCAGAGAAAATCCCACACGGGAATATTACAATGTCCTTGATCACTCCCTTGGTGATCAAGCTGCGGATTGCTCCCAACGAACTGAAGAGCATGCATTTCTGGGGTGGGGTAACCTGGCACGGTTGACTGGAAAGAGAAAATCTTAGTCAAGCTAGGGCAGTGAATTTAGCTCGAAGATTGTTAATTGCTCGAAAATTGATTTGAAATATTAGCTTAGATCAAAAAAAAAAAAAAAGACCCGAGCTATGACCCAAAACTTTGTATCAAATTTTTTTCAAGCAGATTTCAAGTCATAGACAGAATCGGCTCGAACTAGCTCGAGATCGGCTCAAAGTATTTTTATTTATAAAAATTATAGATAATACTAAATAAAATCGAATATAACGAGCTACGAGTCAATTTTGAGCTGGAACGATCCAAATAACTCAAATTTGAGCCAACGCATTTCAATTTCGAGCCGGATTGAGTTTGATTTAATTTCAAGCCGAGTTGGTTCGAAATCGAACATAACAAGACACAAACCGAATTCAATCCAAACTCAATCCTTTCGATCCAATTTCAAACTGGACCCAGCTCAGCTCAAAATCAACTTGTTAACTGCCCTAAATCAAACATAGAAAAAAGAAAGGTGATAAGTAGCTTTAAGACAGAAATGTAAATTTTCATTTAGCCCAAAATCATTCAGACAATCAACTATTTCACACAGCAAATCATAGCATGCTCAAATATTGGACCATTTCAATGCCAACTTATCATCTTTGAGCGTAACAAATTCCGAGAGAATTATGATTGCAATGTCGCTGCTACGGATGAAGATTATTTCGAAAAAGAATTAAAAGAGTGATTGGGATAGTTTTTGAGTAGCTTTATTTTATAATTTTATATGGCTAAAACTTTCTTATTTCTTTAAAAAAAAATTGTGAGGAGAAGCTTTCACAAGCAAATATTCTAAAGTATAGGTAAAAAAACTGGGATTCGATATAATTTGAAATGAAAAAACATCTAGAAAGATTTACATACATATCACTCAATTCTTATTTATCTACATATTTAACACCCAAACTTCAATTTCCACATACAAACCACCTTACCTATGCATGAAAAGGAGTATTTCACATTTTAAAAGTTAAAATGGTGGTATTTTTTATGTGATATGAATGATTTGGGTGTAATAAATGTGAAAAACAAATTTTAGGTGTTAGATATGTAAATACATAAGAATTGGATGGTATCATAAATTCATAGCTAACTTTATTAAAAGCTGCAAGCGAACCCATGGCCCCCTTAGCTTCAAGCCACTTAATGAATACTCAGTGAAGCTCTTAATAGCAATGACTATTGCAAATGTACTAAAGAAGTGAAAACCGATGTCTAAATAAAGCTGATGATAACTAGGAGCGGCCGGCCCAATTGAGATCTGAGACAATATAAGTTATCAAGGCTAGACTGGCAGTTTCATGCTGGCAGCTTGCGAAAATATAAATTAGTTCTGTCAATGATATAAAAGATATGCGTTTAAATCTTTTATATATTTTTAATGAATGTTTACAACAAATAGCCACAGCATCTCATTATTCCTGAGAGATTGCAGCATCACCCTATTATTCCTGAAAAATAGCAATTTAATCTTCACCAGCCATAACTAATTATCTTTTTTAGGTTAAGTACATGAAAATAAGACTCTTGATAAGTCCAGATCATTATCAGATCCTCCACAATTTCCCGGCTATAAAATAAATGGAGGGCATTTGCATACATACCACACAATTCTTATTTGCTTAAATATCTAACACCCAAAAATTCAACATCACATCAAAATACCACCATCACTACCTATTTAAAAGTGAAATACACCTTTTCATGCATAGGTTTATGACACCAAAGTTTTATAAGCATAAATATTCAAATATGGGAGTTAGATATGCAAATACATAAGAATTGTGTGGTTCATAAGTAAATTTCCTAAAAAAAAAACCTCCAATATCCTGCCAACCCATTATCAATAACTGCACGCAGCGAACAACTTCAGCAACCCTAAGAGGACTAAATAACAAAACCGGTTCTCCTAATTAAGCCTGTTTAATAGATAGGCTCCTAGCTTCAGCCCGTGAAAGACTGAAAGACTTAATCCATATAAAGGGGCATTTACGTACCTAAACTTAGCTTTTTACATTTGTACCACCCAAATTTTTCACATGACAAAAAAAAAAACCCATCATTTTTACTGTTAAAAGTGAAAGACACCTTTTCATGCATAGGTAAGGTGGAATGTATGTGAAAATTGAAGTTTAGGTGTTAGTTATGTAAATACATAAGAATTGAGTGGTACGTATGTAAATCTTCTTATAAAGGAATGCCCTGTATTGAAGTAACCAGCTTACACCCCTATGGTAACAATGCAGAGTAGGAAGAGCTACCTGGTTCAAATGTGAGCTTCCGTGAAATGGCTGGTCCTGCATTAACAGATTCTCTAAACGTTAGAGTGGAAGACAAAGTTAAAACTGGTGCGAAAAGGCACACTTACCTGACCAAACTGAGTCATCGCATGAAAAGCTTGTGCGCTGGCAAGTCCAAACTGATGGTTAGTAACATAAGGTCCCTGTAGCAATGAACCTCACTAATGTCAAGGGAAATTTATATAAATCCACACAATTCTTGTGAACTTACATATCTAACCCCCAAATTTTGATATTTACTCCTATACCACTTCACTGTCATAAACAAACGCATAAAAAAAGTGTATTTCACTTTTAAGAAAATAATAGCCATGATATTTTTGATGTGATGTTAAAGATTTGAATGGTATGCAATTAAATATGAATTTTAAGTGTTGGTATGTAAATACATAAGATTTGTGTGGTATGTATGTTAACGCCCCTTTAGAAGGGAAATTTATATGCATAGGCATCTATACTTGGCAATCATATGCAAAAGAAAAGCAAACCTGCAAAAAGTGACTCGGAGCAATAAACTGATTCGAAGAATTTATTTGAGGAATAACATCTGTTGTTGACAGAGGTGGTTCCACGTCTCTTGCTGCAACATCACACTCTTCAGCTTGCCCTGTAAAAATAATCCATAAATTAAACTGACAGCAATAAATTACCTGTTGATTAGTGATGAGCATTAGTAAACACCTTTACTTAGTTTATGTCTCTTATTCACCTCAGATCTCCCTTGCTGTCTGCGCGGAACAATTGCATCTTTCCTCTTTTTGCAGTTAACTTTTAGGGCTTCACTGTTGTCATCAAGGGAATTTTGGATTTCAGCAAGGATTTTGCAGCTGACCCTTCAAGACATTGTTAATAGGAGGAGGTTTCTCAAGCAGTTTTGTCTGCAAAATTCGCTCCACATGTTCAACAAGCTGATCCGATTGCTCTGCCAATAATGTGAATGCATCCATATTTTCTGCTGCACGTTCTGCAATTCTATATAATATTTGACACAAAGAGTTGTACCGTTTCATCATGGATGAATTTGGGTTGTTATGAAGTGGAAGCCCTTCATTGTCCCTTAAGCTTCCAGACTTCGCATCCTTCCTCCACCTCTTTAAGAAAAACTGTTGTGGGAGCTCCTTAATATCCCTAAAATCAAGTACTTTAAGTACATGACAACACTGAATCCCAACATAAACAAACTTTTTGCAGCTACATAAGACAGTGCCATCAGATGAGTCAAATCTTACAAAGTGAGCTCTGGTTTTCCCCTTGAGAGTAACTTCATACTCGGAAAGAGGGCCAATCTCAAGTGCCAATCTCACCACAGCTGCAAACAACACAATTCATAAACAGCTCGAACTCAGTTCTGAAGATCTCAAACACTGCAGGCGTATAAATATTAGCAGCTTGCCAAAGCATCCGTAAAAGAGGTATTCTTAGTATATCTTGATTTGCGTTATAATCAGCTTGCAATTCTGCGCTGTGTTTCTCCTCCAAAAGCTTTTCATATTGCCTAAAGAAATAAGATAGATCTGCATCGTTGTTCAACCATTCTTTCAGAAAGTCATTCAAGCATTCACCACGCAAGGTAGATTGCAGATCTGCACAAAATGTATCTCTGCAATAAGCCGGGGCCCATTTTTCTTTCTTCTCATATATTTTTTGTAGCCATTCATTTTCTTTAAGATTGTATTTCTCCCGCATTATTGACCATGCAGCTAGAAACTCCTCTTCCTCCTCAATATCAAAGATACATCTGCAAAATTCATGCACAAAACTTTCTGATACTTGGAATAATTCGTTCAGATGTTTGAAAGCATGCTGGTATATTTGCCAAGTGCAGAGTCGATGAGCAGTGTCAGGCCAAATAGCAGCAATTGCATCATCAAGCTCAGGGCATTGATCTGTGAAGATGGTTTTAGGTTGCTTACCAGCCATCGCAGTCTGGAAAGTCTCAAACAACCACTTGAAACTTTCTGTCGTCTCGTCATATAAAAATGCTGAACCAAATATAACAGCTTGCTTGTGATGATTTACACCTATGAACAGAGCAAGAGGCTTATCATAGACATTTGTTTTATAAGGCATATGAAAACATACAACATCACCAAAGTAGTAGTAATCCATAATTGATCTGGCATCTGCCCAGAATACATTGGTCATTTTATCATCTTCATCAACCTGAATGCCATAGTAGAAAGACGGATTGCATTCTTTCATCTTTTGAAAATATTCCAAAATAATTCCTGCATCTCCCACCTTCATGGCCCTTATGCGCTTTGCCCGTATATAATTCTTATAACCAGCAGGGATAAGATCAGCATTTTGGTGATTTCTATGTTGAGCATTGGATAAAAGCTTCTGTGACTTCAAAATTTGAATATCCAATGGTAACGCAAGCTGATGACTGTGGTCTACTACAAATTCAGTCACACGGTACCTACCTAGAGAGGTAGCTTTGATGACCATCTTTGCATGACAGCCAGTTCTTGCTTCAGACCATGACTTCTTCGTCTCACTAGCTGCATTCTTTGGTCGAAATACCTCTCTCGAACAAACATATATCCTGGATCTAGTAATATTTTTTGCAGATTTATCCCACAAACCTTTCCGTACACTAAACCCTATATTTGCAGCATAGTTAGCATAGTACTCGTATGCTTTTTCTTCGGAATCAAAGCCCATGCCCACCATAGGCACACCACCAGCTTTTGCAACCACTTCAGGAGGGACTTCTGGATCTTCGTCGACTGTTTCCTGTGGCTTACCAAGGGCCTAAAATAATTTCATTGATCAAAATTTGAAAGAATTATGCAAGCTACAATCCAAAAAGCATGTAACAAGAACAGACTAATCGACTTAACAGGCTATAAGCCAGAAGAGCCCTGACAGTTTACCATAAAAATCATCATAGAAATTCACCAAATGATGGGGCATCATAGAGTATTTAATGGAACCAGCCAACAACAAAAGCAGCTCAGAAAACTTAGCAGCGTACTGTAAACTGCAGAAAGAAAATACAATGAGCACTGAGCATCTGAGGTCCTCACCCTCACAAGGCCAAAGAAAATAGTGTAGGAATAAAAGCTTTTAATACAGGTTTATAGTTTTCCAACAGTTCGCAATGGCGTATCAAGCAATCTATCGCATGCTATCATTTCAAATTAAGATAAAATCTGACCCAAACAACCAGCCAATACAGTGCAAATTAAATCCCTTCTCCTATCCAACAAATTTGTGAATTTGTCGCTATGTCGACAAAAAAAGGCTCTGGAGGCAGGGCTGTTGACTCCGCAGCTTTCTATCACTGTGCAATCTCAACACTGCATCCTCATGTCGGCGATAAAATGTGTTGGGGGTGTGTTGTTGCCCGTAAGAAGCCGTCGGCCACCGGAATCGAAATTCCGTCGTCAGCTTCGAAATGACGTTTTAATTTACATAGATTTAAGTTTAAAATCAAATATGAAAATCAAATTGACCTCATATTTTTCATAGTATAAATAAAAGAGTGTTTTACCTCAAACCCTGTATCTATCCCGATGAATAAACACAAGACTTGAGGATGAAGCTCGATCAAATAAACTAAGATATATATGACGTCTGTTTGGTATGCGAAACCGTTTTATTTGCCGACAAATTCTCCTATTTAATATAAAAAATTAAATAGAGTTTATTTTAAGCTGGGTTCGGAAAAGCTTCCTATAAAGGCAAGCCCCTATAGTTAATTACATCTTAAATGACCGAAGTCACTTAAGAATACTCTCGATAAAAATCAGGAAAAATTGTCTTCAAAGATTTAAAAAAGATAGGACTTTTCAACGAAATCGGTCAAAGAGGTGTAAAAGGGGAATGCCTCAAATTTGGAACATTTATTACAGAATTCAAAGAAAGAATAACTAGGGGATGCCAGCGATCCAGAGGAGATCCTCGGTGACTTCTCAGTCTATCCTATGGTTTGACTTCAGTTTTGAGGGAAAATTATTCAAATGTTTCATCCTGCCAATTTTATTTAATTGGGGCTTGCATTCGTGTGAGCATTCGTGTGAAACGATTGGGGCTTGCATTCGTGTGAAACGATCGCAAAAATTGCCTGGAAGATATTAGAATTTAGGTCGTAATGAACGACAACCTCAGAATCCTAAAACGAGTTAGGGCTTAGATCGTACAGCAGAGTCATACGAATACCTAACAAAAAGGTTGAGGATTTATGTTGCACTAGGCAAACAACCTCAAAATCCTATGGATCGAAATCATATGGATTATTATTTTAATTTCTAGGAAAGGAATGGTTTAGCTGGAGAAGACATGTTCTGTTGTTGAAGATGGTCGTGTTGCCCATCGCGCTAGTTCCAAGCTCCTTGTCGTGATGAGTTCAAGTTTTCTAGGGTGTCCAGTTATGATGTTAAATCAAACGACCCTATGGTAATAGTCCTCTAAACATCCTATATAAAAAGAATGCATGCTTAATGCTATATAATATAAAATGTGCAGTACTGGACAAACAGTAAGATGCATGTAGAACGGTAGCAGGTAGAAACAAGAACATGTTGTACAGTACAGTAGCAGGTAAAAACATGAATAGTACAACATGTTGTATAGGAAGAACAGTAGCAGGTAGAAACAGTAATAGTATAACATGTTGTACGGGAAGAACAGTAGCAGGTAGAAACAAGAATAGTATAACATGTTGTACAGGACAGTAGCATGTATAAACAGGGAAATGATAAACAGGGAAATGAAGTGCTGTAAAGAAGTGTTGTAAATGTAAAACAAACTTGTATGCCCGTTTGTTTCTTAAATATAGCAATATAGCAAGTTGAAATGCATCGCAAAAAGCGAAGTCTAGAAAAAACGTCATCCAGAAAATCCAAAGAAAAGTGTAACAACGACTCATGACAGAAAACTCGAACTCGAGAAAATCAACGAGAAAAGACTCAAGTAAAAACTCTCAAAAATCTTGGAGAAATCCCAAAAGAAAAGAAAAGAAACACGAGTGCCCTGTCTTAAAGCTTCGATAAAACAACAAAAAAAGGTTCGGGTAAGGGGGACTGCAAGCACTCATGTGGGGCTAGGCTCAGATATATACATATATATATACTCGAGGGTCCACGAATGCTACTCGGTCACCCGAATGTATAGAACCCGCCACTCGTCTAGACGTGGGTCTTGAACCCCACTTGCTTAGAGGGTTATTTGTCAGGCTAAACAAGTATTCGTCAGGTGGACAACCAGTTTTAAAATGTTTTTTTAAAATTTATGTTTTTTGACATGCACATAGGTCTCCAAAAAAAGATCATCAAATTTTATTTTATAGCGAAAAATATATTTTTATTTTTTATTTTTAAAATAAGTTTTAACAATTTTTTTTTTATTGTCCACAAGTCGATTACGCTGTCGGGCGTGGGACTGCCAACTACCAGAGGAGGTTCGAGCCAACTCCCGCTAGACTTATGTCGGTGAAGGATACCATATCCTATTGTAACCTTGATGTTATAGGATAGGGCATTTTTCTGCTCTATATTCAGTGTGTCTTTATCATCACCACCCTACGTCCCAAAACAAACTACTTGCGACTTTACTTGATGTTTTCTTCACGTATAGCAAAATGTTATACATTGACACTTATGCGTCGGACATAAGCGTCAAAAACTGGGCCAAGAAGCAAGAAAAGAAAATAAAAAAAATGGGGTGAGAGAGAGGAGGCATTGACCCATCTAAAACACCGAAAAGGAGAATAGATAAGTTTTCAAAACTCCTATCGAAAAGACCTGAAAAAGTAGGGCCCAAGGTCTTTCCTAACAAACATAAATGGCTACTTTGCGCTGATTTTTCAAACCCTAAAGACGTAGGATTAATCAAATCAACCAAATGCTCTCCCAAATAAGACTTGCAAATCCTTCCAAACCCCAAGTTGATATCAAAATCTCCCAACTCCCAAATTAATCCATGGCCTCACACATCAAACAAACACGAAATTTTTCCAATGCACTGAGGTGTGAGACCTACGTCCTGTATCGGTAGAGAAAGGAAGACAGCTACCAAGCTCCTCGGCCCAAGTGAGGTAAAGCCAAGAAAATTCATGAGTTCAAGTTTTCTAGGGTGTCCAGTTATGATGTTAAATCAAACGACCCTATGGTAATAGTCCTCTAAACATCCTATATAAAAAGAATGCATGCTTAATGCTATATAATATAAAATGTGCAGTACTGGACAAACAGTAAGATGCATGTAGAACGGTAGCAGGTAGAAACAAGAACATGTTGTACAGTACAGTAGCAGGTAAAAACATGAATAGTACAACATGTTGTATAGGAAGAACAGTAGCAGGTAGAAACAGTAATAGTATAACATGTTGTACGGGAAGAACAGTAGCAGGTAGAAACAAGAATAGTATAACATGTTGTACAGGACAGTAGCATGTATAAACAGGGAAATGAAGTGTTGTAAATGTAAAACAAACTTGTATGCCCGTGAGATCCGTTGTTTCTTAAATATAGCAAGTTGAAATGCATCGCAAAAAGCGAAGTCTAGAAAAAACGTCATCCAGAAAATCCAAAGAAAAGTGTAACAACGACTCATGACAGGAAACTCGAGAAAATCAACGAGAAAAGACTCAAGTAAAAACTCTCAAAAATCTTGGAGAAATCCCAAAAGAAAAGAAAAGAAACACGAGTGCCCTGTCTTAAAGCTTCGATAAAACAACAAAAAAAGGTTCGGGTAAGGGGGACTGCAAGCACTCATGTGGGGCTAGGCTCAGATATATACATATATATATACTCGAGGGTCCACGAATGCTACTCGGTCACCCGAATGTATAGAACCCGCCACTCGTCTAGAAGCGTGTCTTGATATATATACTCGAGGGTCCACGAAGGCTACTCGGTCACCCGAATGTATAGAACTCGCCACTCGTCTAGAAGTGTGTCTTGAAACTCACCTAGAGGGCTACTTCCTAGCCTAAACAGGTATTCGTCAGGTGGACAATCAATTTTATTTTAAAATTTATGTTTTTAACATGTACATAGGCCTTAAAAAAAATATTATCAAATTTTTATTTTTTTTATAGCGAAAAATATATTTTTACCTTTTTTTTTAAATAAGTTTTAACAGTTTTTATTGTCCACGAGTCGATTACGCTGTCGGGCGTGGGACTGCCAACTACCTAAGGAGGTTCGAGCCAACTCCCGCTAGACTTATGTCGGTGAAGGATATCGTTATCCTATTGTTCATCAAATACCTGAACCTTGATGTTATAGGATAGGGCATTTTTCTGCTCTATATTCAGTGTGTCTTTATCATCACCACCCTACGTCCCAAAACAAACTACTTGCGACTTTACTTGATGGTTTCACGTATAGCAAAATGTTATACATTGACACTTATGCGTCGGACATAAGCGTCAAAAACTGGGCCAAGAAGCAAGAAAAGAAAATAAAAAAAATGGGGTGAGAGAGAGGAGGCATTGACCCATCTAAAACACCGAAAAGGAGAATAGATAAGTTTTCAAAACTCCTATCGAAAAGACCTGAAAAAGTAGGGCCCAAGGTCTTTCCTAACAAACATAAATGGCTACTTTGCGCTGATTTTTCAAACCCTAAAGACGTAGGATTAATCAAATCAACCAAATGCTCTCCCAAATAAGACTTGCAAATCCTTCCAAACCCCAAGTTGATATCAAAATCTCCCAACTCCCAAATTAATCCATGGCCTCACACATCAAACAAACACGAAATTTTTCCAATGCACTGAGGTGTGAGACCTACGTCCTGTATCGGTAGAGAAAGGAAGACAGCTACCAAGCTCCTCGGCCCAAGTGAGGTAAAGCCAAGAAAATTCACGGGTAAAAGCCGATATCAGCACCATCAAGCTCCAGACTCGAATAAACTCCCACAGGTGACTCACGGCCAAGGCAAAGAGGAGGCTCACGGAGCTAAGGCAACCCGAGGCCAAAAGGGGCTAACGGCCAAGGCAACCCGTGGCCAAAAGGGGCTCACGGCCAAGGCAACCCGAGGCACAGAAGGAGAGGAGGCTCACGGCTAAGGCAACCCAAATCAATTATATGAAGATATTTGATATACATAGGAGAGTGAATGGACAAATCCTCACAAAGCCTCCAAACCGACTCCAATTTCACCAAGTAGAACATAAGGAAATTTGTTCAACTCATTCTTCAATCACCTCACTTTATAGATAGGGCAAAGACATACATTTAAACTTGACTCATCAATCAACACCCAAGCCACCAGCAAGCTCACGGGTAGGGGTACGAACTAAAGCCAGCAAAACCACTCTCAAACCACCTCTCGGGTAAGAGCAATCAAACCCAGGCCACAACAAAAGGGTAGAAAACATCTCTATGCCCTCAAGACGTCAAAATATAAGACTACCGTATGTTTCGAACAAGAATAGCTATGGAACTCCTCCAAATCAAAATAAATTCCTCCACAATATGTATATTTAAGCCAAAAAACACTCTCGAGATGCCAAAACCGAGCCCAGCAGGGGCCAAAGCCAAACCAAATGATCTACCAACAAGCTCACGGGTAGGACTAAGAACAAACCAAATCAAGCTCCCAAGCTACCTCTCGGGTAGGAGTAGAACCAGACAAAAAAAACCGAGTCATTCAAAGCCAAAACAAGGTCAAACAAGCAAAACCAAGCTCATCCACCAAACCAGCTCTCGAGTAAGAGCCAAAACAAGTAAATCCGAGCTCCAGGGAAAGTTAAAATCGGGTCATTCAAATCCAAAACAGAGTTCAAGCATAGATTAAAAGCCAAGCCTTAACAGAAATTAAAATCCCAGTCATCTTAAGGTAAAACCGAGCCAACCCAAGCCAAGGAGCAACCCGCATGTTTTTGAAATATCAAGATATGAAGCCAATATACATCTTAAATAAGAACAACAGCATAGAGAACATATTTGGGCCACCAACCTAACTATTCCAAGCATGAAACAGTTCCCAACGGATATTTGAGCAAAAGGATGCCCCACGAGGAGCTAAGCCAAGCCATCCAAGCAAGTTAAATAATTTTTTTCACAAAACATGCATTTCGAGCCAGGAAAAGCCACAGGGAGCAAAAACCGAGCCCCCACATGTGTGAAAGACCAAATAAACCTTCCAATGTCTCAAGCTAGATAAGAATAAATGAAAAGCTTCATGATACATATCCTAACATGCTTGCAAGAGGAGCTAACATTGTCTCAAAGTCATGTTTCAACCTTCTTATTCACAGTAATAGAAATATGTCATAATTTCATCTCAAGCAAGTAGAGAAAAGAGGAAAAAAACTTATATCATGCTATATTTCCACCATTTTAAGCGAGTAATCAAGTCCAATCCTTAGAACATGCTCATGCTTCCATCTCTAGACGCTGGAGTAACATGCCTTTAAAAAATATAAGTGCAACACTAAGCTAACATGCCACATTATCCATTGCACCAAGCTAACAGAGACTCGACAGAGAGCAAAACCGAAAAGAGACAAGGCGCAAAAGGGGAAAAAGTACCTCCTCGAAGCAAAAAGAAAGTAACTTAGGAACTTTAAAGGCACTCCCCAACTTCAATTCCTCTTCCAACAGCAAGAGGAAACCAATTCAAGCACTATAAAATTAAAGAAGTGAGTGAGAAGGAAAAATGACAGGGTTTTTTCTTGCTTAGAAATTTTTCGGCCTCTTTAAACGCTCCAAAACAGAGTTTCATATAAACCAGAGAGAAGGAGAGCGAATGATTAGGCGATCGCATGCGAATCTCCGAAGGATCGAGAGAGACAGAGGATATGATCCTCGCAGAGACCACGCTCTGCGGACCAGAGGATCGAGAGCAGACGGGATAAGATACCCGCAGAGGATAGGATACGGGATGGGCGACTCAGAGGATAGGATACGTAGGATACGGGATGGGCGACTGCGAGAGGCGAACGTGTGTGAGAGGCGAACGCGGGAATGAAATCTCCCAACGGCACGAAGGAGCGGACCAGGCAATCGAACGAGCCACGCTAGGGCAGAGGTAAGCCCACGATTAATATAAGGTATTAATAATAATAATAATAATAAAATATTATTTATTATTATAATTAATACTTAAATGCGTGTTTTTCCCCAGACGTGTCGTCGCGGTGGAACGAATGTCTCCCGTAGGCAAAATCGATGTTCCGGACTCATCGGTGCAGTGCGTTTCATCATCTGGAGTCGTTCGGGCAACCTCGTCGTCGATCGGGTTAAAAACGCGTCGTGGCGGGTTAAAAACGCATCGTGGTTCGAATCCTATCAAGATTTCGGCTTGAATTCGATTAAACAGGACTGCGAAGAGCGTAGCGACGCCAAATCAACGAGTAAAGTCAATCCTAAGGCCGACAATCCTATAGGAATGCTCCCTGAGTTCCTTCGGAGTAGCCTTACCTGCTAGGCAATAGCGGTCAAGACTATCACAGCGAACGTCAAGTCGAGCAAAGAAAAGTCTGGAATTGCTAACGGGGAGGGCTCTTTCACTAGTTTTCTAAGAGTGGTCGGCAGAAAGATCCTACGGCTAGATCCTAGGCTACTAAGAAGGGGAAAACTACACCTCGACTGAAAGCGAGGTCAACAACTCACAACACAGTAATGAGTGTGAGAGTGTACCAGAGGATTGTTTGGACTGAGGGAGTAAGAACTTTGAGAAGAGTGAGCCAGAGAAGAGAGTCAAAGAAGGAATTTAGTCAAACATGTCTACTCTTTCTGATTTACATGTGATACGCCATCAACAATTCCATTATCTGGCATAAATCTCAAGGCATAACACGAATCTCGAGACAACTTTTTGAGCAAAAAACATTCAAACTCCAATTAAAAGTCATTCAGAGTCCCGATTTCAACAAACTTATGGTAAAAATGACCAACTCAATGAGACAGACCCAATGATACTAAAATTGGTCCAACCCAAACCAAATAAAGCCCGATCAAAATGTTAAACTATGCATGAATGTTTTCCAGACACATTTGGAAGGTAAAACGGATGTCAAAACCGACCAGTTCATAATCAAATCTAGCAACGAGCCCAAAATAACTCAATTTCAACATCGTTAATCTACTAAAATGTCAATTAAACGCCTTCCGATAAGGGGAACCTGTTTGAACCACCCAATCAAAGTGGTTCATATTTTTACAATAATTGCACGCGGACTTTATAGATAGAGTCCCACCCCTCATGAAAAAGGAGGAGAGCTTAAGACTTGAGAAAGAGCTTGAAACTCTGAGAAAGAGCTGAAGTTCAGCACCACTTGTCAGCCGTCATAGATTACCATCGATCGCAACCCATTTCTTGTGTCAACGTTGTAACTCGGGAGACTTTGTAACTATTTCCCGTCTGTGGGATAAGGGATTGTACTTATAATCTTCAATTTATAGTGGATCTCTTCAACTGAACCAGGTCCCGTGATTTTTTTCCTTTACGGGTTTTTCACGTAAAAATTTATACAATAAAAAGACAAAAGCAACGTCTAAATTTTTATGAAGAAAAACATACAGACATACACATCATCACTATGTACAAATGTCGTATCAAATAATTGAAAGACTACAAATACTAGTACAATTGTTACAACAAATCAGATCAACTTCGAGTGGATTCAGCATGCCTCCCCGAAAATCCAGTGCTTCTAGTAATCTTCAGAGGGTCTTCAGATATCGCCATCACACAAGTATTAAAATCTCCCCTTCCAAGAGCAACTGAAAAACTCTAGTATTTTTTCATCTCTACTGAAATGCGCAGCAGCAACAAATAAGAATATCTCGTTGCTCGCAGGTTAAGCAGGACTTTCTCCTTCACCGCAACAAAAAAGAAAATCCTAGAGGTCCTGCGTGGCATACTCGATGACAACTTTCGGAGCGGCTTTCTCCTACTCCGCGAAAGAAAATCACAGAGGTCCTGCGTGGCAAGGTTAGTGATAACTTTCGGGAAAGTTTTCTCCTGCTTCTCCACCATAAAAGTCCGAGAAAAAAATCCCTGATGCCTTGCGAAGCAGGGTCGAGGATAACTTTCAGTATAGTTTTCTGCTGCTTCGCCACGAGATAAAACTGCAAAAGAAAATCTCGGAGATCATGCGTGGCAGAATTGGGGATAACTTTCGGTATAGTTTATCGCTGCTTTCCACGAAATAAATTTGCGAAAGAAAATCATGGAGGTCCTGCGTGGCGGGGTCGGGGGTAACTTTCAGGTTAGCGTTATGTTGTTTCTCACTAGAAAAACCGCAAAAGAAAATCCCGGAGGTCCTATGTGGTAGGGTCAGAGATAACTTTCAGGACAGTGTTATGCTGCTTCTCCACGGGAGAAAACCACGAAAAAAAATCCTTGAGGCTCTACGTGGCAAGATCGGGGATAACTTTCGAGGAAGTTTTCTCTTGCTTCTCAAGGAGAGAAAACCGCGAAAGTCAAAGGTCCTATGTTGGCAGGGTCGAGAATAACTTTCAAGACGATTTACTCCAACTTCTGCAAGAGAGAAATCGTGAAAGAAAATCCCAGAGATCCTGCGAAGCAGGGTAGCAGAAAATTTTCAGGACAACATTTTCTTCACCTTCCTCTACCCCTCACTTCCTCTCTTAAAACTCCCCTCCCCACTCTCCCTCTTTTTCTCCTCCCTCTTTCACTCCTGATTTTTCTTCTCATTCTTGGGCACTATTTACAGGCTTAAGATGAAATTTTAGCATTTAAAAAAATTACATTTTTTTAAAAAAATTTACAATCTATCATAAATTTTTGTCATTCCACCTTCCGGTCTTTGGCCTTCCGACATATGGTGTTTCATCTCCCAAATTCATTAAAAAGAAAAAAGAATTTTACAATAATTCTCGTCCTTCTGCCTTCCGTCTTATGCTTTTCCACCTTGCACGTTTTAAATTAAAAAAAAAGGAATTGGCAGCTGTTAAAAAGAAAAAAAAGGAAATTTGTTTCATATTCCTTTGACAAGCCTATCCAAATTCCCTACTTCATTCAGATTGGGCACGAAATTGGCCATCTAAAGTTCCTATTTACTTCATTCAAATTCTTAGCTGCCAGCTGAAATTTGACCTTCTAAATTCCTTGTCATTCTTCCTGTCTGCCTTCCAAATTCCATGTCGTCGATCAATTTTCGGTCAAGCAGCCACACCGTGCGGACCTACGGGCCATACTATGGCCAAACGTTAGACCGCGAGCCTCAACTCGACCTGCAGCTCGCCAAGCAACTCAGCAATTTTTTTTTCCCACGGGCAGGATTCAACCCGTGGTCATAGAAGTGGAAGAAGAGCACACAGCTAACTACAAAGGCTCGGATCTTTACTTTATCTAAGCTTTAATCATAGTAACAATTAAACAATAACATATATATATATATATATATATATATATATATATATATATACTCATGGGGTATAACAAACTC
>NW_018164962.1:1303590-1315795 GCF_001263595.1 Phalaenopsis equestris | reverse complement strand
TTTATATATATGTATGTATGTAAACAATATATAAGAAATAAAAGTGCTCCAGATTTCAATATTTCGGACGATAAAATTGATTTTGCCCGAAAATAGAGGGCAACTAATATGTCATCAGCAATTGTTTTTATCCAGCACAAATCTCAAGGCATAACATAAATCTCGAGACAATGTTTTAAGCAAAAAACATTCAAACTCCAATTGAAAGTCATTCAAAGCTTCAATTTCAGCAAACTTATAGTCAAACAGACCGGCACAATAAGACAGACCACGTTAAACCATATTAGAAAGTTTTTCGAACACATTGGAAAGGTCAAACGGATCTCGAATCGGGCGAGTTCATGGTCAAATTGAGCATCTCAACAAGACTAATCAAATGAGCCCAAGATCACTCAATTTCGACATCATTAAAGTACTCAAATGTCCATTAAACGTCGTTCGAACAAGAGAGTCTCTCCGGACCATCTGATCAAAGTGGTTCATATTATTGCATTAATTATACTCGTAACTCTATAAATAAAGCACAACCCTTCTCATGAAAAGGGAGAAGAGTTCCATGTTTGAGGAAGAGCTTGAAGCTTTGAGAAGGAGCTGAAGTTCAACACCACTTATCGGTCAGCGCTGATCACCATTGATAGCAGCTCATTTATTGTGACAATTCCTCTGCACATCAACGTTGTAACTCGGGAGACTTTGAAACACTTTCTTGTCTGTGAGGCAAGGGGTTATACTAGTGATCTTCTGTATATAGTAGATCTTTTCAACTGGGTTAGGTCCCGTGATTTTTTCACCTTACAGGTTTTCTACATAAGAACTTTTGGTATCTCTACTAGTTGTTTTCTCTCTTTTGAGTGTGTTGAATTTTCGTATTATGCTAAGACGATAATATATTAACTTGAGTAATATATTATTGCATCTTTATGATTTATATAATAATTCATATATTTGTGTCTTGCTTCTAGAAATTGTAAAGTGAATTTATTGAACTCTAAATTTATTAATATATTTGTGTATTGCATCTATAATCCTCCTCCTAACCAAGATAAAGCTTTGATTAAAAGCTATTCCCTAGAGAATTCCAATAGGGAGTCCATTCCTAAGTAAAAAGAACACATAAAAGCATGCCTATAAGGCATTATTTAACATATATTCAACATCCATACTAACACTTCAAATAGCTTTTGCAAATGAAATGACAATTTCAGGTCTAAGTGTTTGAAGAGAATCATTAGGTCTATGAAAATAGGGTAAGTTTTAGGCAATTACGCTTATTCCAATAGCCAAACAACTTGTAAAGTTAGAACGTTATTCAGCCTTTCCTTAAAGCTTCCGAGCTCATAAAAAGGCTTCCATATGGGGCCACCGCAAATATGTCTGCATTATATATGACGGTTTTGAATAACAACATTTCACTGAGATATGCTAACCGCTAATTTCTAGTTCCTCATGAGTTCAATCTATCAATTAACCTCTAGAACAGAAAGCTTTAAAACATGTCTCATCCATTTGCATGCAGCGACTATACCACCATAAGGTGAACAGCAAGGCATTTTTTTAAATATGCAGAACAGCTATGTGGCCACAGCGAACGTATTAGCAATATTAGTTCCGCCCAACATCCTTTCACTAAGATATGGACCTTTGATTTCTTTTTCAGCACATGACAAGGACAAAGTGCCTTAAAACATGTCTTTTGTCAATCCTTTTGCATTCGGTGGCTATATTGCTATGATGCTAGCAGCTCAAAATCTTTTAGGGTCTGTTGGTATTGCATATTGTTGTCACATTGTTGTTTAGGTGCTAATTTCTTGCAGCATTTCAAAAAAAATTGTAACGGGAAAGCAAATAATTAGTTATAAGAAAAAAATTGTCCGCCTTTTTCAAAAGGAAAAACATTTATAATGCTAATAGTTTTCAAAAAAACTTGTTTTACCCCATAACAACTTCACATCTATTTTAAAAAATAATTGCAACTGCCTCAAGTAAGCCCTTAATGTAAAAAACCTGCCCTTTTTTTAATGAATCTAGTAAAAAATGACATATAAACTGTCTAATGGTATGAATAAATTATGTGATACAAATACGTCACTTGCAAAAAGAAAACAATATAATACTCCTAAAGGTGGAAATTATCACAATCTCCATAAAACTCAAACAAAACAAAAGTCTCTCCAAAACAAAAAATAAAATAGAAATAGTCCCACAAGAGAAAAATCCTAATAAGATATAAGAAAATAGGAAACAAATCAAAAGGGGAAAAAACTAAGCCGACATTAGAAATCGGATGGTATCCCTGTTCGATCGCTATGATCACGGGATTTTTTGTGATTCTGTGGAATCCTGTGATTACCGGACCGTCTCCACACTCCACTCTGAATCCTACAACCCAACGAGAAAGTTCCTGAGTTATCTTGTCAGATAGTAGGAGCTTCGTCTTCTTCCCAGTAAGCTTCTTAAATAGATCTATAACAATCATAACAAAGATGTTGGCTTGCTGCGTCTAACACAACTCCACTATAAAATCAATGCTCACATCTTTTCCATGCAGCTCTAAAAAACATGTCATTCTAAAGACTGCCCTGATATAACAATTAGTCATCCTTGTTTGGAACAGCCAAAACTGAAACTGTGCATAGATAGGTATTCTCACGAACCAAGTCTTGAGCCATTAAATTTGTAACATGCTCGCCTCACTCTTCATACTTGATTATGCACATCAGATAAGTAAATTTAATTGGAAGAACCAATTCTGGAATGAAATCTATGGTATGTTTGACCACTCTCAATGGCAACCACCAAAGAGAAACTGTTGGTCGGGATATCCGGGGAGTTCCTCGATAGGGGCTAACGCTTCTCTAGTATTGGCTCTTTGGACTCACTATCTTTCAAAACTAATTTTAATTTAGTTGGAGTCTCTCATTTTTTTTTTAAAAGGGGATGCATATGAGCATGCAAATTATACATGAGTTAAGACATGAAACAAAGATTTTTCATGATCGGTTTGGATATATGTTAGGCATTTCTACTATGGAAGCTATACATTTATTGAGAGGTTTGATGGAAAAGTACGGAGAGAATAATGAAGATCAACATATGATTTTTATTGATTTAAAAAAAGTTTATGATAGGGTTCCTAGAGAAGTCCTTTGGAGAGTTCTAGAGAAAAAAAGAGTTGATGCAACTTATATTCAAGTCATTAAAGATATGCATACTAGAATTATTAATTGTGTTCAAACAGAAGAAAGATTGACCAATTTTTTTCCTATTTCAGTTGGATTATATCAGGAATCGGCTTTAAGCCTATATTTTTTTTGCTTTAAATATGAATGCTCTTACAAGACATTTACAGGAGGATGTACCTTGGTGTATTCTTTACGTTGATAATATCCTTCTTGTGGATAAGACTAGAGAAAGAATTTAGAAAAAACTAGAATTATGAGGTCTACATTGAAGTTTAAAGACCTTCATTAGATTGGATGTAAAACTGAATACATGGAATGTAATTTTATTAGTAGTAGCTCTAGTCACAAAGTTGTAACTATGGGTGATCAAATCGTAAAAAAGTGTGATCGTTTTAAATATCTCAGGTCTATGTTCAAATTGATGGTGATATAGATGGGAATGTTATTAGTAGAATTCAATTTGGTTGGTTGAAGTGAAGGAAAGCATCGTGCCTATTGTATGATAGAAAAGTACCACTAATACTAAAAGGAAAATTTTATAAGATGGTGGTGAAACTGTAATACTCTATGGCACAGAATGTTGGTCTTTAAAAGAGAGGCAACTAAGTGTTGCTGAGATGAGAAAGCTTAGGTGGATTAGTGGCTTGACACTTAGAGACAAAATGTGAAATGAATATATCGGTGATAAGATTGGTGTAGCTCCAGTGGTGAACAAGATTAAAGAGAGTCATTTCAGATGATTCGATCACATTAAACTTTAACCATTTGATGATCTTGTTAGAATAGTAGATGTTTTAAATTCAACTTATATTAAGAAAGACAAGGGTATACCTAAAAAGACTCGGACATATTGTATAAAAAATGATCTTAATTTATTAGAATTAAATGAAAATGTGATGTTCAATAGGACACAACAGAGAAACATGATTCACGTGGCCGACACTCCAATGGGATAAAGGCTTGTTGTTGTTGTTGTTGTTGTTGGACTCTCTTTCATGAGCTCGGCTAGAACAAATCACTAGTGTCTTTTCCTTGTCGGTTGGAAGTTGAGACTCCTTTCTGATGTTATTATTATCTCCTGTGTAATAATCAAAATTTTCAATTGCTCCCTGCTCCGTGAAAGAGAACATTCTCTTGGCATTTAAATCACTTTATAGCTATGATAGGTCTAGGAGTGTTGGTTGTCTCCATCTAATCTCCACTCTGAATTAATTTTCCTCAAACGGGATCTATTTCGATGCTTCGCTAGGTGCAATACTGTTTGATCTTGGGGTTAAATTCAATCTGTAAGGTGTGGCAGTCACCTGATGAAATTGTTGTATCTTCACCTTCAAAGCTAGGGTTTGTACCTTGAGTAGTAACCAATGCAGTTGCAGTTGCACCATATTCCTAACAGACGACCTCAATTTTCCAAGGTAAATTGCTATTGTGTGCTCCTTTGGAACCACCAACTCACATTTCAACCTAAGTTAATCAAATTCAACTGTGTACTTCTCCACAAAAGAATCTCTCTGGTTTAGGTGGTGAAATTTTATTAACATGTCATGTTGGCAATGCGGGAAAAGATATTTCCGTTTCATCTCCCATTTCATCAATCATGGGGTGATCTTATTTTTTTTTTTCTCACTATCGAAGATGTTTCAGGTTTTCCTACAACAAAGATGCACATTTCTTTAACTGAATGAAGGCTAGTTTTACTCTTATGTCCATTGAAATGTCATTATACTCAAAGAAATGTTCTGCTGATTGGCAGCACTTGATGAATTTGTTCAGATTCATGTGACCGTCAAAATCTGGCAAGTCAAGCATCACTCTAAAATCTTGATTTTTTCTCTGATATTTCATGTCAAATCGTCAAGGTATTAGTTCTTAATCACTGAAAGCTGCCTAGCGAAAGAGATTCATTTCATACTCTCAATCTAGAGGATCACCATTAGGACTATAGATGATCTCACCGTATTTTTCTCTTCCGACAAGGGGCAAATATCTATTGCAGTTGGCGAATTTCTCATTATATGTCTTCCATAGTGAACTCCTTGACACCCCGTTGATGGTTTCTCATTTGCAATTTGATATTTTCCACCCGATCAAATTTTTGAAAGATATATGATTGCAAAATAAGGTTGGTTAAGCGCTTAAATTTTGGTGGTAGGAGTCGGGGTGAAATTTTTGTGGAGGAGAAAAGTTGGATTTTGAAACGTTTAGGTTTATGGCTATAATTTATGATAGTAATGACTAGGATATTGAGTTGATCAATGATTTTAGTTATATAGAATTTGGGTTGGCGTAGGAATGACAAATCTCAAAAAAATTAAGATTTGTCAGGCTCTAATACTAGAAGACATTTTAGAGCTTCTAAAAGATATTTTGAGAGTGAATAGAGAGAGAGATAGTTGTGAAATAACGAGAGAACAAAAACATGTGAGATTGACGGTGTTTAGAATGGGATAGGTGTCCTTCGATGGCCATTTCAATTGAAATTGCCAGAATAACCATGATGATATGATGACGTACGGGTAGTGATGAGGTTTACCACCCGCCGTTGAGCAATATAGAGACAACACTTGCGAAAGAAAGATGATACAACACTCTTAAAGAAGAAAATCAAAGATACAATCTCCATAATATTCAAGCAAAGCAAAAGTCTCTTCAAAATAGAAAACAAAATATACAAATATTCCTACGACATAAAATACTTAATTAGAAATAAGAAAATACGAAAGAAATCAGAAAAGGTAAAAAATGTGATGAAATTAGAAATCGAATGTTTTCCCTGTTAGGTCACCACATTCACAAGATTTTTTGCAATTATGAGGAATCACATGTTCAAGAGATTGTTTCTGATTTGGAACAGAAAATCCTGCGACCCAACGGGAAAGTTCCCTCATAAATGTCCCTCTAATATAATATCCTTTTTTTATTTTGTTAGGCAGCAATCTTAAAATTCAATTTTTATGACAAGCTCAACTTGGCTATCAATGAATTCTTAATCACACAAAACTTGAATACTTAAGAATATAATTTGACTAATTAAAATTTCAATGAATTTCTAATTTTAAGTCTTTGTAATATTCTCTAATGGCATGGTAATTTCAAAGCACTTCTTCATTTTAGTAACCAAACTTAATTCAATAAATTATGACTTATTTCCCCAAGTTTTGATATAATAGATCCAAGATTCATAATTCATCAGAACTTAATTCAATTTATCTTATAGTAATATTAGTTGATAATTATAAATACCACACACAAGAAAGTTGCACAGTTCATTCAGTTTTTGCTCAATAACTATTAAGTTGTTTATCCTTTAAACATTTCCATTATCAATCTAATTTTTCTCTTATGTCACTAAATACCCCACTGATTAAGCTATACCATCTATAAAAGAATATAAATTACAGTACCTGATTTTACAAATCCTTTGTAAGCATTTTCATAATCAATTAAAGAATGAAAATAAAAACTTATTTGTTGAACATTAAAATTTGTTTGTCATTCCACAACAACTTTTAATACTAGATGCCGCATGATACATATCTCTAACAGTATAAACATGTGTTTCAAACATTTCTTATTTATTGGATACCAAATCAATTCTCATAGCATTCAATCATGTCTTTTTAAGCTCACAAAAATCACTCCATGTGATTTATTATTTTTCAAAGTTGCCTCGGTACAAAAATTATCTCCAAAGTGAATCGTTCTAACATAAAATTTAAGGGGTGTTAAACTCGTGCACAGTGCCCCAACTAATGCAAGGTTTAAAGGGGTTTAATGTATACAATCATAACCCTGCATTTTTCAAGATACTATTTCCATGACTAAAATCAGAGACTTTCATAATGAATAGCCACCCATCTTCCAAGCATAAGACCAAGTTACCCAAACATTTTCTATTATCCTAGACAGTACTAAAAAAAAAAAGAAAAAAAAAACTTAGTTGAAATCAAATATCAAATGGTTTCCCTATTCGGTCACCGCGATAGCGAGATTTTCCGCAGTTATAAGCAATCCGTGTTAGGGGGACCGATTCGGCATATTACACAGAATCCTGCATTCCAAGGGAAAGCCCCTGCATCAATGTCTCTCTAATAATATTCTTCCTAATGTTGTCAAGTAGCAATCTTAACAATCATATTTTTGTCATGCTCAACTTGGCTATCAATAATTCTTAATCAGACAACTTGAATCCTTAAAAATATAATTGGACTAATTAAAATTTCAACAAATTTCTCTTTTTAAGTCTTTGGAATATTCTATAATGGCATGGTAATTTCAAAGCACTTCTTCATTTTAGCCACCAAACTTAATTCAATAAATTATTATCACTTATTTCCCTAAGTTTTGGTATAATAGATCCAAGATTCATAGTTCAACACAACTTGATTCAATTTATCTTATAGTAATATTAGTTGATAATTATGAATACCACGCACAAGCAAGTTGCACGGCTCATTCAATTTTTGCTCAATCACTCATAAGTCGTTTATCCTTTAAGCATTTCTATTATCAATCTATTTTTCTCCTATATCACCAAATATCTCACTGATTAAGCAACACCATTGATGAAAAATAAAAATTTCAGTATCTAATTTAGAAAATCCTTTATAAAAAATTTCATAATCAATTCAAAAATAAAAAAATAAAAACTTATTTGTTGAACATTAAAAACTGTTTGTCATTCCACAACAACTTTTAATACTAGATGTCATATGATACATATCTCTAATAAATTAAACATATGTTTAACGCATTTCTTATTTATTGCATACCAAATCAATTCTTATAGTATTCAATCATGTATTTTCAAAGTTCACAAAAATCACTCCATGTGATTTCTTATTTTTCTTGGTCGCCTCAGTACGAAAAATTATATTCATAGTGATTCTTGCAGACATAAAATTTAAAGTGTGTTAAAATAGTGCAAGATGCCTGAACTAATGCAAGGTTTAAAAGGGATTAATATATACAGCCTTGACCCTATATTTATCGAGATACTATTTCCACGATGCAAACCAGAGACCTTCAGAATGCACAGTCACACATCTTCCCCAGCATAAGGCCAAGCTACCAAAACAGCATCTATTATCCTGGTCAGTAACAGAAATATATGCAAGGGACAAACCTAACAAGAATGTATATAATTTCGCTTCAGAAATTTAGTTTGCTAG
Organism: Phalaenopsis equestris; assembly: GCF_001263595.1. Classification (NCBI taxonomy): domain Eukaryota; kingdom Viridiplantae; phylum Streptophyta; class Magnoliopsida; order Asparagales; family Orchidaceae; genus Phalaenopsis; species Phalaenopsis equestris. Next base: position 1,307,442 of record NW_018164962.1, on the reverse strand, counting down.
CCTATAGCATCTAATTAGCCTGCATGTCCAGCATATGTATTCCAGATTTGATGAAAAATCTAACACTTGTGTTTATTATTTAATTTCAGAAATGCCAGCCCATCGTCATATCCTACAGTTAGCCTGTATTACCTGCAATTCTATATCTTCCTTGCTGAGAAATTTTCCTCCAAATCCTCTTTGGCGCCTTTCAGCTAAAGCTTGTCGGGAAGGAACCTGTCGAATATAGAAATTAGAATTTGCAGCAGAAGGAAATATATTAAAAAGGTCTGATTGAGGCGGCAACCCACACAGACATAAAACGCGGTAAATGGAACCGCGCCAATATCTGTGTGGCCCCAGTCGGCAGTATGCAGAGATTTTGCACACTGCAGTCACTCTGCCAAAACTATGGCCAGAATGTCAATTTATCCTCAAAATGAAACGACGAACCTTTCAACTTTCAACACTAAAAATTACATGTATAGGAACAAGCCATTACCTTCATCGATCTATCCACAACATGTCTGTTATTCCTCTTTCTCATGTACCTAAGAATTATATCTCTTCTCTCCTCATTTGTGTACTTGGAAACTCTTATACCAAGCTCTCTTAAAAGCCGAGACTGAGCTGGAATCCCGCCCAAGGGTACCTTTTGTCCATCCATACCCACGGTGGCAACATTATTTCCCAAATCAGAAACTGAAGCTGACTGCTTTGTCATACCATCCTTCTCTTCGAAAGTTGCTATTTTAACAAGCTGACTACTCTGACCCTCAATAACCACTTTCTCCGAAGCGTCGTCACCTAGAACTACCTCTGCCGCACTATCCAGATTGCCTTCACTCCTCGTAGTAGCAGTTCTCTTTTTGTATGGTCCTCTCTTCTTTTTCACCGTGCTTTCACTAGTAGGTTTTCCAAAGAAAGTATAATTCGCCTTGGAGCACAGAAACCTCTGCATCACCAGAATTCTATTGCCCCTCGAACGCTGACCAGAACCAGTCCTGGCTTTGAACCCCATCTTCTCACTGTAAGTGTAGTAGAATGCCTTTGCCATCGAGATGGAGTCAAATTCCATGCCTACCGATGGAACCAGCCTGCCGCCTGCAACAGTACCAGCAGGATCAGGTGGTGGGGCAAGCGAGTGAGGATGCTCCAGAACAACCTTAGACACCAACCATAGTCCACTCTCCTTCCTCACCACCTCCATCATCGCCCTACAACGATCGACGCCGCCTGATACCTCCCCTGAGGATCCAACATCGCCGTTTCCCGAGCCTGACCGCGCGTATAAGTAGCCTCGCATGATATAAGCCACCCGAAGAGCATTCTCATTATAAAGTGGCTTCCCTGATGACACGCCAGCATCCTCAAGCGAATTCTCCACTGGTACTGAGCCACCTTCTGACAAGAGCTCCACCACTTCGGCGGCAGCATTCTGCGAGTCGAGAACTATCCCGCCGTCGCGCCTTCCACCTCCCTCCTCCACTGGATCTCTTTGTTCCAGCTGCATAACTCCTCCCTCCTTGGAGATTTCCGAGATGACCACCATTACTGCGTGATTGCAGTAGAACAGAGGTTAGGTTTCCATGAATCGGAATCATGGAGGTTACGTTGTCACTCCCGGAAAAGAAGCGGGAAGAAACCCTACGATTTGATTTGGTTTCAGGAGTAACTGAAAGCTAATAAAATTTGGAAAACTTGGAACCCTAGGGGGAGAGATCTTACCGGGCTCTTTTCCTTTTTGGTGTTCGGGGCAGCGAAGGGGATGGATCTGTGGGAGAGGAAAGCTCGGCACCCTTTTCTCTCTCCAGCGTTGCTGCGTGGCTCGGAGCAGCGGTGTACCGTTCTTAAGGGATTAGATCAGATTGGGCCGGACCGGGCCGGGTCGGCGATCTACGCATAGAAGGGCACGAGTAGGAAGGCGACACGTAAGCTATCAGTGGAGCGCGAAGTCCTCGATTGGGTCGGGCCATAGGGTTGGACCCAATGCACGAATTATGGAAGTAGATTTTAAAAGAAATAATTAATATAAATTAGTTGATTGGAGCAATGCTACAAATTCGTTACGTAGAGGATCTTTTTTCTTAAATGAAATTTCTAATGCTGCTAATATTAAAAAGGCATGGATAGGGGAACAAGCATTTTGTATTGAAATTACTTATTTTGTGATTTGATTTTATTTATTTTGATATATCGTTGATAAATTTTAAAGGTGATCTTCATTAATCTTATAACATTTTTTAACAAAAAATATTCAAATTCAAATCAGTATTAGGAATTTTTATTGTCTCAGAACTCTCCCAGTCAAGTTGTTTGTGGAGACCAATGAGTGGAGTATAAGTGGAATTGGGTTCCACAATATATAAGAATTAAAAAAGAAGTTTGACACGACTCGAATTAGCACGGGAAATTTAATAGGAGCGTTTATCGTGAACCTGACCCGAATTAAATTCCGAAAACACTTATATTTTTCAAATTTCAGGTTATAAAGTCATATAATTCGGTATAACACAAGATTTTGAAATTTTCATCAACAATATTTCGTTATAACACTTATATTTTACGTTATAACGCTTATATTTTGAATTTTTCAGGTTATAAGATCATATGACACGATAAAATTTAAAATAAAGCGTCAATAATTAATTATAATGTATGTATTCTCAATATAAGGAATATATATTGTAGTATAACACGACTATTTTATATTTTGAGATGTGGGATTAATGGGAGGACCGGAGTGCGGAACCATGAAGGGTTGAGGATAACACGACTATTTTATATTTTGAGATGTGGGATTAATGGGAGGACCGGAGTGCAGAACCATGAAGGCTTGAGGTTAATTTTTCTGAGCATTTTATCTGCATGCATCCCACAAAACTTTTATGTATTTACAAATTCACTTCATTGCGTTGCGGGTGATACGTGAAGGCGGAGTGGACCACGGGTGGGACCAGGGAGATGTGAAGTCAAGTGGATCTCATTTAGGGTCTGTTTGGGGCAGCTGCAGCTTATCCAACTTATGTTGATAAGCAGCTTATCCTGATAATCTGCCGATGACCAGCTGATCCGGATAAGCTGACTGACTGTTTGGTTTGTGCGTTTGGAAAACAGCTGATTCTGGATAAATGACCAATCTGCCCCTATTTTGGATAAGTTGTTTAACTGTTTGGTTTGCACGTTTTGTAAACAACTTATTTGCAGATTTTTTTAAGTTAAATGAAAAAACTGGCACACAAAAGTTGTAATGTCTACCCCTCAGCTATTTTAGAACCAATTAGTCCATTTCAGACTCATTCGACACATACATACCACCTAAAAATTGTTATTTAAAAAAATAAATTCTAGCAACAAAAAACATAATATCAGGTAGAAAAATGTTCAAACTGCTACAAAATACCGATAATAAAACAACCCATCCTAAGTGCTTGCCCAACTCATAATGCATATGAATTTATTTTCTCAGTCATATCTATAAATCGTCTCAGTGGCAATCAACAAAAAAAGAAATAAACCACTTCATTTACATCCAACCAAATAGAATGCATAATTATGTTTCCTGTTTAGAAGCAATCAAATGGGGCATGTAGAAGAATTTGTAATAGTTCCCTGCAAAGCAGATAAATACTAGGAGAGCCTCGTCCAAGTTAAAAGAAATAAATACTGCAACCAACTGCACCTTATACAACTCAAACCAATCTGGAGGAAGCTAAATTCCGCATGTTCAGCATCTTATACAACCAACTGCACCTTATAAAATTTTCCATGAATATGATACAGGTAGGAGTCAAATTCAATATGCAATATTAAGAATTTTGAAGCATGCAACACCTTGCATCACAGATAATGCCATATGAACAATGCAAAGGC
>NW_018164962.1:1297309-1302775 GCF_001263595.1 Phalaenopsis equestris | reverse complement strand
GGGCGCGGGCGCGCCGGCCGCCCCGCGGCCGCCGTCTCTTCAGAAAATAAAAATCGCATTTCTCCATAAGTCATCTGAACGCAGGAACCAAACAGTGCCGCGGCGTTTTTAAAACGCCGCCCGCACTTATAAACTGCCCCAAACACACCCTTAATAAGGTTATAGTAGTTTTAAGTTTTCTATGTTGACCTTGTGAGGCAGCACTGTACTTATTTAAATAATTCATTTAAATACCAAATAATTCTTATGTATTTAAATGACCAACACAAAATATTTATTTTTTAATTTACAATGCTCACTAAATTATTTTACATTTAATAAAATATTATATTTTCAAATATGATATAAAACTTTAATATATAATTATTACAATTATATTATTTTATTTATTACTAAATTAATTCAAGTCAAATCAAGCTTAACATTAACGAACAAGCATTTGATTGTGTTTGGCTCGTTTATAAATCGAGTTCAAGAAAGTTATTTGTGTTTGACTTGTTTGCTTACAAACGAATTGATAACAAGCTTTTAGCGAGTCGAACAGGAGTTGTTCATAAATAACAAGTTTTTTTTTCAACCCTGCTCTCTAGGTTTTTTGATAGAATTGTCTGGATTATTTCCTTATTTAAAGAGAAAGCCTCTCCCATATTCTATAAATAAAGTCTTGCCCTCTTCATGAAAAGAAACCTAAAAGAGAGATTTGAAGCTAGAACTAAATAGAGAAAATAAGGAGTTGAATTTAAGTGTTGTTCTGAACCAAAGAACTGACGAACATTTCCTTCTTTGATGAACACCGACCACCACTTGTCTGTCGTCGTTGACCAATGAACGACGACTTTATATATGCTTAAAATATAAGATAAATATGGACGTAATAAATATTTAATAATTGTAAAGTCACACTTATCAACATAAGTATACGTATCTCTCAAGTAATATAGGACTCTAATGGAGTCCTAGATATCGATACCACAGGGAGTAGTTTAGAATTACAGACTAAGATTTTAGAAAAGCAATACTTTAATCACAACAACGAAGTTTAATTTGCTTATCTGTCATTAATAGACAATTGAAATAAATAGATAATTTTAATAATTAATAAATAACTAATGATATTAAGGAGGGTTTAATTGTGATATTCAATATATAAGAAAGCATTCATCCTCTTGTCAAGAAATTATAGTGAGTGGATAAAATGAGTTAATTCAATTTATATTGTGTCAAATAGAAGCATACATATTCTTTACCCTTTGGTCCAGGCATAAAGAACATTGACTAATCATACGTTTGTTTATTGAATCTGCGGCTAGGCTGGGAGGATACCGGCTCTCACTTCGGAGCTCCCACGTTCCCCTCACCTAAGGGCTAACATCTACACTTCAGCATCAGTTCAAATTATATTGTGCCAAATAGGAGCATTCCTATTCTTTACCCTTTGGTTCAGACATAAAGAATATCGACTAATCCTACGCTTGTTTACTGAATCTGCGGCTAGGTTGGGAGAATACCGGCTCTCACTTCGGAGCTCCCACGTTCCCCTCACCTGAGGGCTAACATCTGCACTTCAGCACCCAAACGATAGGACCAAATTGGGGATTTTAGTCTATCAATCTAAAATCTCCAATCCTACGCCCGATAATATTATTTCCTTATTTATTTGCACCCAACCTCCAAGTGTTTTGACCTCCCTGAATCTTGGATGTAATCTTCACTTTAGTTGTAAAACTCAACATATTTTAACAAATTAATTGGTCAGATTGAAAGTAAATTAAGATCGAAGTGAAAATATCGAAGTGAAATATCATCACAATTTCTTAAACATTTTCTTGGCTTCACCAATTCAAATTACCATTTCACAAATCTCGAGACAAGGAGAAAGACAGAGAAAACTACTCAGAACTCATGGGTAAAACACAACAAAACTCGGAATTCATATATAAAAGCAAAGTCATACAAACTACAACAAGTAAATAACATTTATCTCTAATTTAGCAAGGAGAAATAAATCTCTCACTTTCCCTCCACTTTTACAATCTCTCGAAGAATTCCTCACAATTGTTACACTCTATTGAAAATTCTATACACTAATGGTAACCTCCAAGGCCTCTAGATTCTCTCAATTTTCGGCCAAAATGTTCTTTTAAAATTGTGGATGAGTTTTCCCAAAAGTTGCCTAAGCATCCCTTCAAAATTTGGTCTTATCCAAAGCTTGAGTAGGCATAACCGTCGATCTCGCTGTTGGCGGCCTCGAGGGCGCCGTCGGCGGGCTTCTGAAGAATTTTGTCCTGTAGTCTCGAGAAAAACTCGTCGTCGGCGGGGTCGAGGGCGTCTTCGGCAACCTAGTTCAATTCTCCACATTTTGGTCCTTTTCGCTATGAATTCGCTCATTTTTGCATCTTTTTGCTCCAATGACCCTAATTCATCATTCATACAACAAAACATCAAAAATACCTTTCTTTAAAGTGCAATATCATTAAAAACAGTATAAAATAGGTATGAAAATCTCAACATATTTTCCTTTGGTCAACTAACGTTGGTTTTCTCATGCTCACTGATATCGATGAATCCTATTGTGGAATAACGCACACCAAAGACGATGTAGCAACACACCCTAAAGAGGGTATATCAACATGCTCTTAAAATGGTGTAATACTGCACCTTGAATATGATGTAACAACACACACAAATATAGTGAAATGACACACCCCAATGATAGTGTAATGAGACACCCCAAATATGGTGTAACAACACACCCTATATATATAAGTTTAAAGCATGACAGCTCGTGTGGTCATGTAATTATGTGTCTTCTATTGCACATAATTGGTACATGTTTGATTTAATGACCCACATTTATTTATGTAATTAATTTAAATGACCCAATTTCATGCCAAACACTAGTTGAAAATGAACAAGACTATATAAATCAACAAGAACATGAGCACACTGCTCGCTATCAATTTCAAACATGAGACAATTTTGAATGAGCAGATTACGAGGCGAGCTTGAGCTCACTCAAGCTAGCTAGGCTCATTTAACTCCGGTCTTTGCAACCCGTTATGACTTTTATTGTTGAACTATCATTGCACCTCAACATTGTAATTCCATCTTCTCTAATCCAAGAGAATAATGAACTTATGTACTTATAATCTCTTAATGTATTACTTTGACTTGGCCAAATCACGTGGTTTCTTCCTTATTTAGGGTTTTTCACATAAAATTTGTGGTGTTTACTCTCGATAAATTTTCTTTTATTTGTGTGTGGGGTAGGTCTCATACAATCCATAAATGTTACTTTATTACTCTGCCATAGTGAATATTTCATCAAGCATCACACACATACACACACATACATATACACCACCTAAAATTTTGATATATTATTTCATGCCAAAATTTTATGACGATAAAATGATATATTAATGCTTTAACTTTGAACAAAATTTCAAGGCACACACAAATAAAAGAATAATTAGCAAATGAGACAATATAGATTTTTACATATAAAATATGAAATTTGAAAAATCACAGAGGCCCGAACATACATATATGAGATATAATATTTTGTCTATAATTGAATAACATAAACTAATATTATTAAAGTAGTGGTTGCTTACTTAATTTTTACTAGATGACACACACAATATTATGGAAGTGACAACAATCAGGCTACAATAATGAAAGATTAATAGAGAGGTTCATGTAAGGGAGGTCTAATGTTAACATCATCGATGGTGGTGATAACTGAGCAATGGTGAACTAAACTGTAGCATTAGTGTCAACATCAAGGATGTTAGCCCAGTGATGGTGGTCTGATGGAAGCAATGTAGGTGGATCAATGCGATGGATTGGCTACAATAACGAGGCAAAGATGGAATCACAGTGACATGTGTCATACGATGATTGTTTGATCATACCAACTATCAGGCAACGGTGATCCAACTGTGGCAAGTCCACAAAGATAATTGTAATTGGATGTTTGCGATATGATGACAACAACAATGATTTGAAAACTACGACATTGATATGATATTGATTTTGGTTGTGATTGGATGATGATGTTCATTTAACAGCGATGATGGTCCAACGAGAACAATTGTGGTGATTAGATGATGATTATTTGGTGAGATCACGATCGTCCAAAAATTTAAATTATGGTGGTCAAATTATGGTGATCTAACGATGATGGTGGTGATCCGACAATAGTTTTTTCTCACATGAAGATATTCTGGGGATAGTTGAGCTCGAGAATCCTCATGAGCTTGTAGCCCCCTTTAGTCTTCTCATACATGTATCATCTCTCCTTATGAAGATGGTGGGGGTCTATTTATATATTTTGTGAGTAATATATTTTATAAATATTGCTTACATTAAAACCATTTCATCAGACAACTCAGAATGATTCCTTTTATCATATGATATTTTATAAGTATTTGAGTATTTTAATGACATCAAAGTTAAATAATCTCAGGCTAGTCAGATTTGGATAATTTTTTAGGCATATATAAAATGACTAATATTTTCAGACGTCCACACCATAAACTTAAAATATATTTGAAGCTGTCAAAAAGGCATTCATTGGTATGGCATCTGATAAAAGCTCTGGATCAAATGGTTTTATCTCATAGTTTTTCAAATTGTAGAGAGATTATAGGGCTGACCTGTAGATAGGGGTCGTATACATATGTAAGTTATAATTTTGTGTCCATCATCGAACAACACAAAATAATATTATAAAAGTGGGAGTTGCTGACTTAATTTTTACTAGATGCATGGCACAAAATATTAGGGAAGTGACAAAATTCAGGCCACAAACAATGAAAGTTTGATAGAGGGGCACATATAATGGAGGTATAATGTTAATGTCGCGAATGGCGGTGGTGGCTACGCAATAGTAGTTTGACAATAGCAGCGGTGGTGGTGGCAGGGATGTTAGCCCGGTGATGGTGGTTTGGTGATAACAACGATGGTGTTTTAGTGACGTGGACTGACATCGACCTCATGGCGAAGTGTTTTGTTGATGACTGTTGACCTCACTTTTGGTTGAGGTCTAGAAAACTTCTTTAGTAGCCTAGGTCTAGCCATAGGACTTTCCTATTGACTAGTCTTAGAAAATTAGAAAAGATACCCCCACCATTAGAAATTCAAAACTCTTCTTTTTACTCAACTTGAAATTTCACATAATGATCTTAACCTCTAGCATTTAGTAGGTAAGATCATTATAAGAGAATTCAAGAAGAGTCCCTATAGGATTATTTGACTTTAGGATTGACCCTGGGTGTTGACTTGGAACTAGGGTACACCATATCTTCACAATACATTAATCCATGCTTCATTTAGAATGGATATTTATCCAATTCTATGTGGAATGCTTAACTTGGTCTTTTGCCCCTAGGCACCTCCAAATTACCTAACTGCCCTTGGGACCCAAATTTGGCCAAAATTCCCAAATTTTGCCAAAATACC
>NW_018164962.1:1294984-1295400 GCF_001263595.1 Phalaenopsis equestris | reverse complement strand
TTTTGAGATCATTTAATATTTTTAATTGATTTTTAAAGATCATTATTAAAATTAACACTTAAGTGATTTTAAAAATCAAAATATAACTCAAAAAATTACCAAACTTAGTTTTTTGAGTTCTCTGATATTAGGGGGATTTAATAAAAATAAAAATACATTTAAAATAAAAATTCAATTTTTAATTATTTTTAATAATTAAAAATAATAAAAAAATCATAAAAATCATAAAAAAATATTAAACTCATGGAAATATTCTAAATTACTTCCTAAACACTTAAGAATCATTGAAATATTTTTCCAAGGTGTAAAAGTAAAGTAATCTATTTTTAAAACTTAAAAATGATTTTTAAGGCTTAAAAATAGAATTTTCATCAAAATAATCCTAGAAAAATAAATAAAAATCAGAAAAATATAAA
>NW_018164962.1:1288950-1291579 GCF_001263595.1 Phalaenopsis equestris | reverse complement strand
CTTCTTACGGGCAAACTCCACACCAAAAATAGTGCCGACAGCTTCTTACGGGCAAACTCCACACCAAAAATAGTGCCGACAATGACGGGGTGATCTGAGGGTGGTGAGATGGTAGCAACTATCGGGTGATGATGAACTGACTGCTGCAGTTCAATGGTGGAGATTTAACATCACATCAAAGTGGCAGGTTGTTTGTGATATGATGACAATGACAATGATCTGACAATGACAACAATCAAATAGTGATGGTGGTGGTAGTTGGATGATGATCTTCATGCAGAGATGACCATGGTCCAACTATAACAACTATGGTGGTTATACGATGATGATTAGTGACAATTATGGTGGTTCAACAATGATGATGACGGTGGTGTTGGTTTGACAACAGTTGTGGCCGACATGATGATAGTCTAACAATGTTGGAGCTTGAGAATTCTCATGAGCTTGGAGTACTCTTCATTTTTTTCATACATGTATTGTCAATCTTTTATGAAGAGAGTGGGGTCTATTTATGTATTTTGTTAGCATCATGTGTTTTAAAGAATGTTTGAATTATGATCATTTCATCGGACGACTTAGAGTGATTTCCTTTATCATATTATCTTTTATAAGTATTTGAGTATTTTAATGATATCAAAATTAAACAATCCTAAACTCGTTAGACTTGTATCGTAAAAATGTTTGATTTAACTGTAAGCTTGTTTGATTTAGACATCACTTTATCTCCTTAATTATGTTTCAAAAAAAATATTTTGTTTTAAGTACATGATCTAAGCTCGCTTTGACTTATATCATTTCACTTTTGATCTCATTTGATGCTTTTTTTTTTAATTTTATTCTTATTTCCTTAGCCTCCCAAAAAGGCCTTATATTGTTCTCATTCTCTTTTTTCTTTGTCTCAAGAAAATAAGATGTTGATTATTGACACTTCATTAGTGTTATGGAAATTCACCCCTCGATTCCCTCAAATGAAAAGAGAGAGAGAGAGGTTTTGATGTGTTATGGGTTTTTTTTAAGAAAATTTATGATATTGTCAAAAATGTATTACTTAAATATTTCACCCTCTTTTTGTGAGTACTTAAGTTATAGAAATCATGATTTTTTATAAGCTCAAATTCCTATAATTAATTATCATTTTTGATGAAGTGAGAGTAGTTCCAATTTAGGCTAGACTTTAGGGTGTTGACCACTTAGCATATAGTACTAGTAGTTTAAATTTTACAATTAAAAAATTAAAAAAAACAATCATTTTGAGCTTAAAATAGATAATGGCAGGAAGGATGATGAATTTGATCAATATCTCATGGTTCCATCATTTTGGATTTTCATTGATTCAATTCTACATATTTAGAGGAGTTAATTGAACCAACATGACTTAACAATCTTTTTTAGTAGCCACAAATTGTTTTGTCCAAAGGGACCTTATAGATCTAGGGCAAATTTTTTACTTGAGAGGACAATCATCACCTTGAATCATCAGTCATCTTTGCAACTTTTCAAGTGCCACACAATTAGCAATAACTTTAGAAATCTTCACATAAAAGGAGGTGAAACTTACAGAAAAAGTCAGGGAATTGCAAGTCATTAAGAGGACTAATAATAATAATTGATTTTTAGAAGCGATGAAGGAGCTTTAGTGGTATCAATTTTTTACTAGGACATTTATATGATGTTAAGAATTATAATAGGAAATAATTTATTCCTATAAGAAGTTATGAGGAATAAATTATTTCATTAATATAAGAAGATATTTCCTTTCCTATTTTATATGTATTTCCTTGGATTAGGAATCATTTGTTTTCTTATTTTATGTTATTTCATATATCTCCTAATAATTAATATGAATTAATTATTGGAGATATCATGTGATATATCTTTTATTTCATATCATTTCATTTTTATTACTTTTTCTATTATAGGATTCTTCTAAGGGTTATTTATACTTTCATTCATATCAATGAAACAATCAAGTGTTCTATTTTATTCCACATTATTTTAAATTTCAATATGGTATCAGAGCATGATTTTGTAATTTATCCACCAACCCTCCTTTGAGAACTGTTGGGTTGCATTCCTGTCATCCTCTGTGCAGGAAGTGAGAGACACTCATCTTGCTATTTGAAATAATGATTTTTTTCCTTCTCTCCATGTAAGCTTTATCTGTTGGCCGACCCTTCATGAACCGACAACTTCAACTCTGCTGGCCTCCAGAAAATCTATAGTCCGTGTCACCGCAGTCGAGACAGAACATGTTGTGTTCGTTACGCGATGCGTCTACATGAGCCGAACGAATTGAAAAGAAGCGGGTCGTGACAGGGGATTCAGTCAGGGCGACACCAGCGATGTCGCCACCCGCCTCATCATCATCTCGCCAGAGCTATCGTGTCGTGGATTGAACAATGCAAGCAAAATCCATCGCTGGCCCTTCCTCCTGCAGTATTTTTTTTCTTCCCTGCCAAAGCGTCAGGGGTAGCTCAGGGGGAGCTGCGTTTCCAGCCAGTCATTTATCATGCATCATTTTTTTCTTCCTTGCCCAAGCGTTAAGGGGAGTTGCGTTTTCAACGATCATTTCTCATGCAATATTTTCTTCTTCCCTGGCCTGTTGACCTCACTTTTGGTTGAGGTCTAG
>NW_018164962.1:1276224-1288850 GCF_001263595.1 Phalaenopsis equestris | reverse complement strand
AAACCCCACACCAAAAATAGTGCCGACATGGCCCAAGCGTCAGGGGGAGCTATGTTTCTGCTGCTTTCTCTGTCGACATAATTTACTGAGTGTGATTTACATGTTTTTTTATGCAGTCAACGTCAACCGTGGTCAACTAAAAGTCAATTTTCCTGTAGATCGTCTCTTCCCCTACAAAACTCAAAATTCAACCAAGTCTAAATCCAGTAAATTCAGCTAAGTCTGAATCTCTTTTTTATGCCGAAACATATAGCTGACAAAACTCAAAATTCAACCAAGCCTAAATCTAGCAAATTCGATAATCTAATGACCAATTTTTCTTCACTACTCAGCAAGTTATGAATTATTAACACACATTCCAAACTTGAGGGGGAGTGTTAAGAATTATAATAGGAAATAATTTGTTCCTATAAGAAGTTATGAGGAATAAGAAGATATTTCCTTTCCTATTTTATATATATTTCCTTGGATTAGGAATCATTTGTTTTCCTATTTTATGTTATTTCATATATCTCTTAATAATTAATATGAATTAATTATTGGAGATATCAGGTGATATATCTTTCCTTTCATATCATTTCCTTTTTATTATTTTTTCTATTATAGGATTCTTATAAGGGTTATTTATATCTCCGTTCATATCAATGAAACAATCAATTATTTTATTTTATTCCATATTATTCTGAATTTCAACATATGATAAAAATAATTAGGTCATTTAGATATATACCGCTCAATTGATATTTATTCATATATCTAACACGTAATCTTTATTTTTTACTTTTTTTTCATCCAAATTTGTAATATCACATAAACATAGCATTTTTTTACTTTAGAAAATTGAAATACACATTAACATGCATATATAAGGCCCAATATAAGTAAAAATTGAAGTTTAAATATTAGATATGTAAATACATAGAAACTAAGGGTCTGTTTGGGGTAGCTGCAGTTTATCTAGCTTATTCAGAGAAGATGCTGATCAACACCTGATTCAGATAAGCTGGCTAACTAATTTGTTCGTGAGTTTGGAAGACAACTGATTTGCAACAATTTCTGAATAAATGACAATTCTTCCTCTGTGTAATTGTGTTGTTTGCAGCAGAATTATCATAATTACATATTTGATGGTTTAGAATAAAAAAAAATTACTTCATAATATACAAAAAAATTATATAACTCATTTAACAGTGACTATCAAAAAACCTAAAAAAAGAAAAAAACATATTAAAATTATAATTAAAAGTATGATAATATTCATTTTAAAATGCAGAAGAAGCAAGTCACGAGCAACATCGTCCTTTAGGGATGTCATCGAACCCCGATCACTATCGACAATGGAATCTACTAGACTGTTTGCCCGATAATAGAGAAAGGAGACACACACACCCAAGTCCATCCACTAACACCAACACCCAAGAACCAACAACAACACCGAATAGTAGAGATAAAAGGAACAAACAACCAAGTGTACAAGTAAAAAGAAAAAAGTACAAAATTACACACTAACAAAGTGCCACTAGCAAGCACACTACACACACACATGTTGTGAAAAACAACGACAGTAAAGAGAAAAATCAGACCAAGAAAAATTCGCAAAACAGAAAACATAAAAAAACACAGATTTAAGTGGTTCGACAAATTGCCTATGTCCACGGAGCAACAAAGGATTTTATTTGCTTGAGGAATTACACTAGTCGATAACATCGACATTACAAGAAAGTACTATTTTTCTCTCCTCTCTTGCTCTCTTTCAATATCTCTCAACCTGAGAGCTTCAAACCGAAGCGTACCAGAAGAAGAACCAGGAAAGCTGCCGATGCCAAAGAGGAAACCTGGGAAACCAAAGTATGTCTATTTATTAATTTCATCATGTCATTAGACCCATTAAATAATTAGTCAAATAATTAATAAAGCCCATTAATTTTTTACTTTTTTCTTCTGTAGCAAATCATAGAAGAAATTAAGAGCAATTAATTTAGCAATTAAATTCGAGTATCAAATCCAATTTGCTGTCAAACAAGAGAAAATGATAATTTGAACAGTAAACTGGTTTCCATATTTGCAACAAATCTCCTACTTGAAGACCGGTACACTGGTTATATTATCCACTAACTGCGTCGCCATTTTATTCAAATGTGATATCCTCCACCTCTACAACTCAAAGTCTCGTTCTTCATGCCAGAACATCAGCTGAAGTCAAGTAGAACTTAAATTTCTCAAGATTAATATCCTTAGTCGACATATCATCGTCAACATAGCTTTGTACCTCCAAGCTCTTTCATAGGTCACTTATGTTTCTGCTTACAACTCCCATAACATGAGCAATATCCTGCCTCTGCTGAAAGTCTTTTTCAACAAGTCTATCCTTGTATCCTTTAATTCCATCAAACACATTCTTTATGAGGTACACAAACTTATTGTGCAATGCCTTCTTCCCTTGTGGAAGTTTTGCCAGCTCCCAAGTCTGACTCCCTGACAGGGAATCATCTTTTCCGGTCGCTTTCGCAATAATGTAAGATGAAGTTTCTTCCCATAGAGGTAGTCCTCTACCAGCATCCTCCAATAACCAAAATCTGTGTCATTAAACTTCTCAATCTCCAATACCATCATACCATCTCCGATCATCGCTTTCACCCAGATTCGAACTTGAGCTCTGATACTAGTTGTTGTGAAAGACGACGACAATAAAGCGAAAAACCAGATCTAGAAAAATTTACAAAAAAAAACACTGAAACACACAGATTTACGTGGTTCGACAAATTGCCCACGTCCACGGAGCTGCATATGATTTTATTAGCTCAAGGAATTACATCAGTTGATAACCTCGATGATTACAAGAAAACACTATTTCTCTCTCCTCTCCTCCTCTCCTCCTCTCCTCCTCTCCTCCTCTCCTTCTGTCTCTCTCTATCTCAGAGTTTCAAACCACAACACATCATAAGAATAACCTGGAAAGCTACCGATGCCGAAGAGGAAGCTTGGGAAACCAAATCCCGAGACAGATAATAAGGGGAGCTAGCATGCCTATTTATTAATTTCATTATGCAATTAGGCCCATTAAGGAATTAATCAAAATAAAGCTCATTAATTATTTCTTTTTCTCTTCTGCAGTAAATCATAGAAGAAATTAAGAACAATTAATTTAACAATTAATTTCGAGTATCAAATCCAATTTGCTGCTAAACATGAGAAAATGTCAATTTGAACAGCGGATCGATTTTCATATTCGCAACAACACACACTCACATGCCACTACCAACCCACATCAGCCACTGCCAACAACACAACCTCCACCGCCACCAACATACACGCAATCACACACACTCACATGCCACGAACAAGCACAACACACAGACACAGACACACACCCGCGCACATGCCACGACCAGCCCACAAACCCAAGCTCGTGCACAACACACACCTAAGGCCACCAATAAGGACATCACACACAACCTCCAACACATCCTCCAACCAAAGCAAACATAACAATGGAGCAAACCTAAACAACCATTAAAAAAGGAGAATCGTGCAAAGCCACAATCACCAATTTACCTCAAAAATATCCCAAAAACGTAAAATATGCCAAAGGAATCCACAATGAATATAGAAAACATTGCATTGTGGATAGCCCATTACAACAAAAAAACCCTTGAGCAAAAAATCCATTGCAATTGAAAAATTCTGCAACGGAGCAGATTGATCAACCATTGCAAAAAAAAAAAAAAAAAAAAAAAAAAAAAAATCTCGAATATAGAAAACATCGCATTATAGATGTTCCAACCAAAAGTGAGCCAACTCACCGACAAACAATCCAACAGAAGGAAAGGGATGTTACCTAGGGCAAGAGCGATCGATCAACCTACAACAAGAGCGATCGAGCAAGAGGCGAGGAAGAGAAGCGAAGGGCGATACAAGAAGGGCAAGAGCGATCAATCAACCAATGTCAAGAGTGATCAAAGAATGGAGGAGACGAACAGAAGAAGGACATAGGAGAAAATAATCCGCTCAACGTAGATTCAAGACGCGGGTTGCGGGGTCGATCCCCCGACCTCGTCTATTAAGGAAATGTAAATGACATTTTCCAATAAGCGCCCTAAACGCACAAAACAAACTAAGCAACAACATTCTCAAAACGCCGCCCGAGCCTATAAACTACCCCAAACGGTCCCTAAGTCGTAGTACTTAGATCTTAAAAAAAAATTAAATTCATGATGAAATTTTAATGAGAATCTCTGAACCTAATTTTTCTCATTCATATTTTGTTGTTAATTCTACTTATTCTATCATGAGCACTCAGTGTAAATATTCAACTCTTTAGGCGTGCAATAAACTAAAATCAATCTACTCTTATAATTAAGAAGCAATGTTGTTCCATACATGTATCAAACACAAACATGGCTCAGATATGAATGGAACATGAAAAAAAATGAATACACATAACTTAATTTAATAATTTAAAGGATTATAAAATAGTTTTAAGATAAAATTTTTAAGTAAATTATTACATCTTTCTTATTTACAAGCTAAACTGATCTCGATGCAATACAAGACATTTTGAATAATTCATATCTTATAAATCAATTAAAATTAAAATTAAATTTAGTTTAAAAAAAATTAGAAAACCGTAATCAAAATATTATGATGAGAATGGTTTTAGTTGAATATAAATTTATATTATATTCATCCGAAATAATTAAATATTAAGATTTTTTTTTTGATTAAAATAGATTTGACAGAAATGTTTTTCCGACAAAAAATAGGGCCGATTCGCAGAAATCTAGACAATGGCTGTCTTCCTTCCAAGAGGCTCTCGTGCTGGCTCGCTCTCTTGAGCTTGAACACCACGGAAGGATAGAAATTGGAAGGGCTGATGGAGTTGGAGGTCAGGGTGGTTGGGGGAATCGAGAGCTGCTTCGTTTCGCTCCCTATTTCTCTTATTGAGACCCTACAGTCTACGAGCGGTGGATTCCTTCCTCCGGTTCTTGCTCTAGAGCTCCGATCATATTCCGGCGACTTCTGGCGCGTCGCCTGGTCGGGATCCGCCTCAAAGTCCTCCAAAATTGAGGTACCTGTTATATTCCATCTATGTTTTATCACCAAAGTTCTTCAGCGGCAAGCAATGGTCTAGCAAGTTGGAAACTTTGGTTTTGGTCTTTGAGTCCTCCAGTTTCTCGGCGAATTATTTTGAATTGGTTTTCCAGATTGGCCAGCAAGTTGCTGAATGTATTTCTTTATTAAATGGAACTAAAGTGCGAGTGAAAGCAATTGGTAATCTTCCCAAAGCTTCCCTGGTTAACATAGAACCTAATAGTGAGGATGACTGGGAAATCTTGGAGTTGAACTCAGAGGCTGCTGAGGAGGTTATATTGAAGCAGGTACTGCAAAGAGCTTTCTAATGTTAAGTTTTTTGATATGCTTTTGATCGTCGTAGGTGCTTTCAGTTTATCAATTAACTCTTTTCCAGTCAAAAGATAGTAAACATCATTCAGTTGAATGAAGGGTATTTTATATCAAGAGATGGATCGTTTGCATCTTGCACGTTTGCTGTTCTAACCTTGTTTGTTTTATTAATCATCCCCTCTGTTCCACCAATAGCCTTTTTTGGTTTAATACCAATTATCTAAGTGAATTTTGGCCCATAACATTTAACTCAATTTTTGAAACTTATAGATCACCATCTTCGTGTTAAGTTTGAATTGATGGACTTCATGTTTGGTTAACTGTGTAGAACTTTGCTTGTCATTCAGGTTTATTAAACTGGTAATGCCTACTTAAGCTGCTTCCAATCTTCCTATGCTTAAAATATATTAAATTTGAAGATAATTGCAAATTTTTATATCTCAATATTTTTGAGTACATGGCTCTTTTTACGCCGTTTTGTGTGTCCATTCTATACATGATGCAGTTATCTATAATTCATGAGCTTTATTGCTTTAAAATATTATTGTAATTTGATTTTTGATTTAATTTGTTTTATAATAGCAAAAATCGAACCGAGAGCCAAAGTTTAAAAATAAAGTCAAAATTGATACGTGTAATGGTACAATGTTTTAACACAAAGCAAACCAACAAAATAAGACAAATTCAGTTTTTTTATTTTATTTTAGTCAAATAATGCACACCCCTATTGTGCAAAAAAGAGAATTTTAGAATCTTTTCCACAAATAGAAGCCATAGGAAAAGTAACCTCTCTTATCAATTTTTCTCAACTTGGAAACATTTGACAATGATGAATTGTTTAATTATTTTTTTTTTTCAACAGATCTAAGTGTAGCCCTTGGATTCCCTGTATAAATATTCAGTAAGTCATTATATAAAAATCTATCTTTCAGCCTCACAGGGTTCGCTCAATATCCATCATTAGTAGTGAACATGATCTCATTCTCAAATAATAACTTAGGAATAAGGCAATTATGACTTCTTGGGCAATATATAGATAATGTTTTAGATTTAAATCTTGCAGGAGAAGGTGAAAATAAAGAATATTCCAATGCATGCTTTTGATAAAGCACGTGCAAAGCATCTTGGGGCATTTTTATTGATTAGGTAAGAGGATGATGATTGAAATTAAAAATAATGACGAAGATGAGTGAATGATAGTACAAATGAGGATAAGGGAGTCAAAAAAGTAATGAAGGAAGTTGGTGATTCTAATAAATACATTTTAAGCGATGGAAACTTAAGAAACTTTTAAATTTGGAGTTCCAAATCATGACCATTTAATTTCATGGCATGTTTGTTTGTTTAATTTTATCTAAGTATTCTTGCTTATTATTGAGTGCTTGTATGGCTTCATATATTATTATGGCACCATTTAAAACTTTAACTCTTAAATTCTTTATTTTTAATATTTTTAAGGTAATTTAATGATCTTATTTAGAGGCTTATGCTTTGCTTGATGAAAAGAAAACTTTTGAATACAAGTTTGCATAATTTAATTGTCGGTAAGTAAAAAATTGGCATGTCTTTGATTACCATTTTTTTCAATCATATTAAAATTATAAATGAAGTAACTTCAAATGAAACGGCAATGCCATTTGCACTAGAAGTAACGGATAAAGTATGAATCAAGAAAGTTATACATTGATTTGAAATTGTTTCACTTGCTGAGTAAAATCAATCACACAATTATTCAATAACTAATATAGAGCAAGGTAAAAAGTAGGAGGGTTCACCAAAAGCAAAAGTGAGCCTCACGTCTGTGCGAGGAGGTAATCTCTCCTAGAAATCTTGAAGCCTCTCATTTTAATAAGGAATTGAATCTTAGAGATAGAGGAAATATCAGATCCATCTAGAATTCTATTCAGAACAAAATTGACTGCATTTTGTACGTTGCCTTATATCCCTATTTGCAATCACAAAATCCTTGTTTATTTCCCAATGCATCGATCAAAGCATCCCATAAGTGTCATATAATTGTTATTGAAAATAGAGCAATCTCGACAGTAGAAGAAGCTACAAATGTTTAAGCACGTGACTTGCTGAAGAAACCATTTTTCAATAATTTCAATCAGGGAAAACAAATGCAGATATCTCAATATCCAACTGCAATTATAGCAGAAATCATCTTTAGAGAAGAAAGTTGACTATTTGCCAGAGAAGGTTAACATGAAATAAAAAAAGTGAAAAAGGAAAAAAAAAGGACAACAGAATAACCTACGATCACAGAAGCCAACTGAGTCATAGGTACTATGGAACTATTGGAGGAGCCGTTAGCAGTTGCAGAAGCATTTTAAGTCACCAATAAAAGAGTTGGTGGCAGGAGTAATAGAAAGGATTCAACCAAATGGAAGATGAGGGAACGGAGCAGCTCCACATCACCGAGTCTCTTGGTGCTCATCAAAAGCGACAGCTGATATCTTGGAAGGGGTTGTAAATGCTACAGTCTTTGCAAATGGTTTGGTGCCGTGTAGCTAATTTGAGGGTCTAGATCCTTTTTCTGATATTAAAAAGTGATTTGAGGGTGTAGATCTTCTTTCTAATAGTAAAATTACTTTAATGTGATGCTTTTGCTAATATTTCTTTGTCTAACATTGTCAATAGGTTTCTGTTCGACAATCTATTTATTAAAGAACCAATAATCTTCTCTGTTCCCATGATCTTTTTTGTTTTGTACACTGTGCTGTACATCTATGCCAATATTTTGTTGTTTTGTTTAGGATCTGTGACAGACTACGTTTTATATTTTCTTAATGCAGGTAGGGATTGTATTTGAAGGGATGAAGTTCCCTTTGTGGTTGCATGGGCACATGGTTGTTGAGTTTACTGTTGTTTCAGTTTCTCCTAACAAACCGGTAGGTAAGGGAATTTTTTTTACTCCACTGCCTTGCCTCATTTATTGATGGTTTTAAAATGTCGACCATGCTTTTCAAACTTAAGGAGTTCCAGTTTTTTCCTGCTTATTTGTATTTTTACAGAAATACTACAGTTGCATGTGACTTCTGTTTTATCTTCATTAGAATAATCAATTCTTGTCAAATTGTTAATCTTAACCTCATAGGATCTAATAGCAAGCTGCAATATGGTAAATGTGAATCGGGACACAAGAATTTCAAGCACTTATGGTGTGCCTTTGTTGAAGTTGGTTAATATTTTTAATTAGAAATTTGGCTACGGTTCAATCATTTAGTCGGCAATGCAGGTTAAGTTTCTTTAATGATATTTCACCTTGACTAATCGATAAAGTTCACCTGTTTAATAACCTTTATTAGATTTCTTCAGAAATAGTCAGTAATGACGCTTCATCGAAGTAGAGAGGTGGCATCTAGCCCTCAGACTAATGCTCATTTGGTGGCAGTTTCTAGCACAGTTTGAAACATGTGAAATTACAAATATTGATGAAATCAGTAAACTTTGTTACCAGACAATGGAATGTAAAACAAATCCATAAACCTAGAGAATCCTAAGAGAATGATTTATGCTACAGTTATTACCATGTAATGCATACACCATGGGTAGGTTGCAGAATGCCATGTTTATGCAGGCTTACGTGTTTGTTAAATTCAAGCAGGATTAGTGCCAAAATTGTTTGATTTCATTAAAAGAAATCAAATCGAAGACAAGATACTTTCTGATGATTAGCCTGCTTAAATGACATTCAATTATAAGGAATAGAATAAATTAATGGGAGAAGAGTCTTGGCGATTACCCTAAAGACAAAATGTAAGTTTTTCATCTTGGTACTGTGAATGCTTTTATCTAAGGGAAATTACTTTGCTGTTAATACCATGTTTAGATTTTAAGTAGCCTATCATTCTCACCCTCATCCGTATAAGTAGACTTGATAATTAAATAGTTTTTGTAGCCTTGCAATTGGAGTCCTAGACTGCATTCTTAATATAAGTATTATTTTTTTATAAATCCATGCCAATTTATTCACATTAAGCTTGTTTCCCCGTGTATATACTGATTTTACTTAGCTACGATCATAAATCTTGCCCATGGAGCCATATTTCCTTGCACTATTGCATCAACCGTTTAAGTCTCGACCCCTCTCCAAGTCGTAGCTATTCCTTGATTTTTCTTTCTCAAGTCTTTCAATCACGCTTCTCTTCTCCTGTTGTCTCTTTCTCTCAATTTATTTCTCTAGCTTTTGCTCTAGTTCTGCTTGCCTTCTTTCTCTCTCACTCAACTTGTCTTTCTCACTTCCTTTCTCTCTTCCTGCCATCACTACCACCTTCCACACTCATTGTAATCAAGACTCCTTTCCACTATTCTCCACCTACTACTCACATCTCGTCTCTTCTCACGGTCTCTTTTTCTCTCATAATAGTTGCTGTAAATGCTCTCACTTCTCTCACTCATGATCTATTTCATAGTTCTTATGAGATTGTCTCTCAAGCTAACTTGCCCAACACTCTTAATCTCTTTACGACCCAACAACAATTTCAGCCATAACATCCCTCTTTTTTTTTGTTCAACCAAAATTAATGGAATTAATTGATATTATGGTTTATAGAAAGATAAATATCTTATGTATTCAAGAAACTAAATGAGTTGGAGAAAAGGTCAAGGAGATTGATAACTTCGGTTTTAAACTTTGGTATTTAGGTAAGAGTCGCACTAGAAATGTTATAGATGTAATTATAAATAAGAGTTTGAAAGAAAATGTTGTAAAAATCAATAGAATTGTTGATAGAGTTATAGCCCTTATGATTATTGTTGATATTAAGATTTTTAACATTATAAATGCAAATATTTTTCAAGTAGGTTTAGATATAGAGAAAAATTATGGAATGATCTAGAAAACTAGTTACAAATGATATACCTCTTAACGAAAGAATTTTTATTGGAGTAGATTTAAATGGACATGTCGGTAGAGTAGAGAAGATTTTAAAAATATTCATGGTGGCTACGATTTTAGAGTGATTAATGAAGAAGGTAGAATTATATTAGAGTTTGTTTTAGCGTATGATCTTGTTATTGCTAATATTTTATTCAAGAAAACAGATGAATATATTATTATTTATAAGAATGAATCTAATAAAATAATATATATATATATATATTGTAATTTTATTATTAATAAATCTAATTTTATTATATAATCAATCTAATAAATCTAATTTTATTATTTATAATAATGAATCTAATAAATCTAATTTTAAAATAAAATAAATCTAATTTTATTTTATTATATATATTTATTATTATGTAAAATAATAAATCTAATATATATATATATATATATATATATATATGAGAAGAAGGGATATTTAGAGAAGAAGGGATCATTGAGAATGTAAGGATTTAAGTACTCAATATCGATTATTAGTTCTAGATTTTAAGATAAAGAGTTTTAAAATAAAGAATACTAGGAATAATTGTTGTAGAATTAGATACGAATAAAATTATTTTTACGAGTAAACTTTAAGATTTTAAGATTTGAGATGTTCATGAAGATACAAATTCTATGTGTGATAAAATAACAAACACTATTAAATAAGTGACAAAAGATGTACTTGAGAATCAAAAGAAAAAGTTTCTATAAATAAATATAGTTGTTGATGGAATAATAATACATAAGAAAAGATAAAATATAAAAATTTATATTATAAAAATTAGTTTAAATATAAAAGCTTAGAGAACTGGGAAAAATATAAAATGACCTGTAGTGAGTTTAAGAGAACAATCTGTGACGCTAAAAATTATACTTTCAGTGATCTTTCTGATAGATTAGATACTAAAAAGGGTGAAAAATTTATGTATAAACTTGCCAAACAAAGACAAAAGTAAAAAAGTTAACTCAAGTAAAATGTATTAAAAATGAAAATCAAAAAGTGATTATGTCCGATGCGTTGACTACTATAGTGAGTAGATGTTAGAATCAGCTACCCATCAACAGATTTCTAGACTGGTGGGTTGAACCTCAACTCTGAAATGTGCCTTAGGAGCCTAAGGGGAATGAAAATTCTTTATTGAGATCCAGTTCCCGTCACTGAAGAAGATGTCTCTCATGGTCGTTAGTGATAGTGACACAACCTGCTACAGATTTCATCCCAGAATTTAGTTTGCCTCACATAATTGTTACTCAACAACCGTACGTTGGACACGAGAAGTGAGAAAATAAGATTTCAGATGTAAGGGCTCAAGAGATGCATGGGGGGAACCCACCTCTATATACAACTCTCGCTTTGGAGGTGCCAAAAGAGGACGACCACCTATGATACCAAAATGTGTTGTGGAATAGCAAAACCGACATGATTGATCTACAAAGGGACTTAACGACGTACCATGAGGATCCAGGAGCTTTGACGAATGAGGACGTAGCTCTCCAACCCCGGGAAACTAAAGCAGGGCACTAAAAGGTGCCCCCGTAGCAGAGTGCTAACAACTCCTCTAACGCGAGACCTTAAATGCCACCCGATTGAACTGACTGGCCAACTTCCTCACTGGTCCAGAGGGACCGACCCAAAACACTATTGCGATGGATCAAGGCAGAATGATTGCGAGTTCCGTGGAGAAGGCGGGACTACCTCCCCTCTTCACGTGCTCTTCCCCCTTTTGGAAAGCCTTAATGGCTATTTTCTGGAGTATTCCTACCCCTTCGTCTTGTGTAGGAGTTTTCTTTCCTACTATTCTTTTCTCTTCCTATAGAAGTTGTCGGCAGGGAAAAGGGTGAATGGGTGGATTGGGGGAGGAGTCGCCCGTGAGAAGCTGTCGGTCACCGGAATCGAAATCCCGACGCCCGCTTCGGAAGGACGTTTTAATTCACATATAGATTTAAGTTTAAAATCAAATATGAAAATCAAACTGATCCCATATTTTTCATAGTTTAAATGAAAGAACGCTTTACCTCAAATCCTGTATCTATCCCGAGGAATAAACACAAGACTTGAGGATGAAGCTCGATCAGATAAATTAAGATATATATGACGTCCGTTTGGTCTGCGAAACCGTTTTATTTGCCGACAAATTCTCCTATTTAATATGAAAAATTAAATAGGGTTTATTTTAAATTGAGTTCGGAAAAGCTCCCTATAAGGGCAAGCCCCTATAGTTAATTACATCTCAAATGACCGAAATCACTTAAAAATACTCTCGATAAAAATCAGAAAAAATTATCTTCAAGGACTTTAAAAGGATAAGACTTTTCAACGAAATTCAAAGAGGTGTGCAAAAGA
>NW_018164962.1:1272156-1276185 GCF_001263595.1 Phalaenopsis equestris | reverse complement strand
ATTAAAGGATCCATAGGGGATGCCACAGATCCATGCCACAGATCCATAGGAGATCCACGGTGGCTTCCCAGTCTACCCTATGATTTGGCTTCAGTTTCGAGGAGGAATATTCAAGTGCTTATTTAATTAGTGCTTACATTCGTGTGAAACGCTCATACAAATAACCTGAAAGATTTGAGGATTTAGGTCATAAATGACTACAACCTCAGAATCCTAAAACGAGTTAGGGCTTAGATCGTACAGCAGAGCCATACGAATACCTAACGAAAATGTTCAGGATTTATGTTGCGCTAGGCGAACAACCTCGAAATCCTATGAATTGTTGTTTTAAATTCTTGGAAATAAATGGTTTAGCTGGGGAAGACATGTTCTGCTGTTGAAGATGATCGTGCTGCCCACCGCGCTAACTCCAAATCCCTTGTCGTGACGAGTTTAAGTTTTTCCAAAGGTGTCCAATTATGATGTCAAATCAAACGACCTCATGATAATAGTCCTCTAAACATCCTATATGGAAAGGAGACATGCTTAAGGCTATGTAATATAAAATATGCAGTACAGGGCAAACAGTAGAAAACACAATAAAAGAAGCAGTGTACATGCCATATATGACAGTAACAGGTATAGTAGAAGTAACAATATAACATGCTATATAGAGTGGTGGCAAATACAGTAAAAGGAATAGTATAACATGCTTTACAGAACAGTAGCAAGTAGAAACAGGAATAATTTAACATGCTGTACATAACAGTAGCAGATATAGTAGAAAAAACAATATAACATGCTGTACAGGGTAGTAACAGGTATAAACAAGAATAGTATAACATTATGTAAATGTAAAACGAACCTGTACGCCCATGGGATCCGTTGTTTCTTAAATTAAGCAAGCTGAAATGTATTGCAAAAAAACGAAGTCTGGAAGAAAAGCCATCTAGGAAATTCGAAGAAGAGTGTAACGACGACTTATGGCCGAAAACTCGAGAACATCAACGAGAAAAGACTGGAGTAAACATCTTCAAAAATTTTGGAGAAATCTTGAAGAAAAGAAAAAAAACACGAGTGCTCTATCCAAAGCTTCGTTAAAACAAAAAGTTCAAGTAAGGGGGACCGCAAACACTTGTGTAGGGCTGGGCTCAGATATATGTCTATGTACTCGAGGGTCCACGAAGGCTACTCGGTCACCCGAATGTATAGAACCCGCTGCTCATCTAGAAGTATGTCTTGAACCTCACCTAGAGGGCTAGCTAAACAGGTATTCGTCAGGTGGACAATCGATTTTTAAAAATGTATTTTTAAAATTTATATTTTTGACATGCACATAGTTTTTTTTTTTAAAAAAAGAGATTATCAAATTTTATTTTATAGCGAAGAATATATTTTTTATTTTTTTGAAATAAGTTTTAGCAATTTTTTTTTTATTGTCCACAAGTCGATTACGCTGTCGGGCATGAGACTGCCAACTATCTAAGGAGGTTTGAGCCAACTCCCGCTAGACTTATGTCGGTGGAGGATACCGTTATCCTATTGTTCATCAAATACTTGAATCTTGATGCTTTAGAATATGACATCTTTCTGTTCTATCTTCGGTGTGCCTTTATCATCACCACCCTACGCCCCAAAACAAACTACTTGCGACCTTGTTTGATGGTTTCACGTATAACAAAAAACTATACGTGGACACTTATGCGCCGGATATAAGTATCGAAAACCGAATCAAGAAGCAATGAAGAAACAAAGAAATAAAAGAACAAAAATGGGGTGAGAGAGAGGAGATACTGATCCATATAAAACACCGAAAATGAGAATGGATCAGCTCTCAAAAACTCCTATCGAAAAGACCTGAAAAAGTAGGGTAAAAAATTTTTCCTAACAAACATAAAATGCCACTTTGCGCTGATTTTCCAAATCCCAAAAACGTATGATTAATCAAATCAACCAAATGCTCTCCCAAATAAAGCTTGCAAATCTTCCCAAATCCCAAAGTTGATATCAAAATCTTCTAACTTTCAAATTAATCCATAGCCTCACATATCAAATAAGCATAAAATCTTCCAAAAAAAATCAATGAAATGCTCACGACCGGGGTTACTACAAAGAGATGAACAACAGGTAAGGCTTTCGACCAGGGCAACAAAAAGAAAAGGGAGGAGCTATTAAAGCTCACGGCTAAAGAAACCCAAGGCCAAAAGAGGCCCACGGCTAAAGGCAGTAAGGGACAGCTGCTAAAGCCCACGACCAAAGACAACCCAAGGCACAAGTGAGGCTCACGGCTAAAGCAACCCAAGGCACAAGTAAAGCTCAAGGCTAAAGCAACCCAAGGCATAGGTAAGGCTCATGGCTAAAGCAACCCAAGACACAAAAGAGGTTCACGGCCAAGGCAAACCCAAACCGATCCTATGGAGATATTTGATATACATAGGAGAGTGAATGGACAAACCCTCACAAAGCCTCCAAACCGATTCCAAAGCATTGTAAGCAAGGCCCACAACCAAGAACAAAGCCAAGACACGAGGCAAGGGAAAGGGAAGGCTTACGGACTAGCCTGAGTCCAAGGCATAAGGCAAAGTCCACGAGCAAAGCAAAAGCTAAGTTTCAATAAACTCAACATCCAATTCTTCCTAAAATAAGAAACCGAGTGCAAAACCGAGCCCTTGCACCAAACCAGCTCTCGGGTAAGGTCCAGAAAAGGCAAAACCAAACCAAGCCAAACTAAGCCAAACTCTTGGGTAGGGCCAGGAACAAGTAAAACCACGCCCTGCACCAACTGTCACGCCCTGCACCAACTTTAAATCATTTGGGGATAAGCTCGCACATATATTGGACTTAGAGTAGCCAACCCCATGCCAAAATAAGCTTTACAAGTATGCAAACTGGATCAGGCAAAACCGAGCCCCAATAGAGGCTAAAACCGAGCCACTCAAAGCCAAAACAAAGTCCAAGCATATCATAGATTAAAACCCAAGCCTTAACAAAAATTAAAATTCTAGCCATCTTAAGGTAAAATCGAGTCAACCCAAGTTTTTTATCAAATTCCATATTAGTTAAAAACCAAACCGAGCCAAGCAAGGCTAAAACCCGAACCCAGCAAGGGTCGAAAACCAAGTTGCAATTGAGACCTCCAACACTAAGCCACAATAAAAGTTAGAGCAATATTCTCATGCTTTTAAGACATCTTAAGATAGAACTACCACATGCTTTGAGTGAAAGTGGATGAAAGCTTCGTAATACACATACTAACATGCTCATGAGAAGGGCCAATTATTTCAAAACCATCCTCTTAATTACTTCCAACATAAGTATGCCTTGAGAGATAGGCAACATGCCATGATTTCAGCACTTTAGATAAGCAAAGTAAAAGAAAGGACTAATAGCATGCCAAATCTAACTTCTAGCATATATGCATATTTTTTTTTATCTTTCACATGCTTTGAGTGATAAACATTTCCAAATACAAGCATAGTGGCAACTAGAGTACTAAATCATACCCTGAAACCATCATCAGAGGCTCGACAAGGTTAAAACCGAGAGTCAGTAAAGCACAGAGAAAGGGGGGAGAAGAAAATATACACCCTGAAGCTTTTAAATGTCATTCTCACATAACAAACGTATAAAGAGTAAGTTAGAACATGTTTAGGAATGAGACATAGTAATTTCCCTATTCTAGCATGCTAACAGGACAAAGGAGACGAATGAGTGAGAAAGAAAAAGAGCAGAGTTTTCTCCCTCAGAAAGATTTTCGGCCCCTTTTGGGAGCTTCACAGAGGAGCTCTCATATACGCTAAGGGCAAAGGAGACGAATGATTAAGAAGATACGACAGAGGGATCGAGAGATGCAGAGGATTAGATCCTCCCAGAGGATACGATTCGTGGCAGAGGAGATCGAACCCATATCGCAGAAGATAGGATACGAGGGATGGGCGCTTGTGTGATTTGTCCCACGTGCGAGAGGCGAACGCGGGAACCAAACCTCCCCAACGACACGAAGAAGGAGCGGGCCGGGCGACCGAACGGGCCGTCCTAGGGCTAAGGCAG
>NW_018164962.1:1222003-1272122 GCF_001263595.1 Phalaenopsis equestris | reverse complement strand
TTGGTTAAGGGTTTTAATATAAGTTATTAATTATAATAATAATAATAATAAAATATTATTTATTATTATAATGAACACTTAAATAGGTATTTTCCCCAAGACGCGCCGTCGCAATGAAGCGAACGTCCTCCTTAAGCAAAATCGACTTTCCGGACGCGTCGGCGCAGTCTGTTTCGTCATCCGGAGTCGTCCGGACCGATCGGGCTAAAAACGCGTCGTGGTCCGAATCCTACGAAAATTTCGGCTCAAATTTGATTAAACAGGACGGCGGAGAGCGCAGCGGCGCCAAATCAATGAGTAGAATCAATCCTAAGGCCGCCAGTCCTATAGGAATGCTCCCTGAGTTCATTCGGAGTAGCCTTACCTGCTAAGCAATAGCGGTCAAGACTACTATATGGAACGTCAAGTCGAGCGAAGAAAAATCCAGAATTGCTAACGGGGAGGGCTCCTTCACTAGTTTTTTAGGAGTAGTCGACAGAAAGGTCTTACGGCTATATCCTAGGCTACTAAGGAGGGGAAAACTACACCTCGACCTAAAGCGAGGTCAACAAGAGTATATATATTGCTTTTTACAGAGATTTTAGGACAATTTTTGCTATGTTATACTTTCAGTTTTCTTGTCTGGAGAGTTTTGCTTTCTAGGGTTGCATCCGAGGAGGTGGTGGTGCTCCGACTGTATTCTCCTTCAAGATCGTGTTGTATCCTTCCTTTTTACCATCTCCACTCTTCCTCCCCCTCCCCCTCCAGCAGCCACTGGTCTTCCTATCTTTCATCCCTGCTCTTTCCCCAACTGCTTACTCTTACGGTAAGCTGGGACGCCACCCCTGCCTTCAACCACCCTGCCCCTACAGTCCAATATTGCTGTCTCCCCTCCTTAGATTTCGTACCTGCCCCCATTACCGTTGTTCTGCCGCAAAACTTGTTGTCCAACCCTCCATCCTTTCTGTCCCTACAGTTCTGCACCTTTCCTACGCGGCCCCTAGCATTTCTTTGCTGCCCCACTCCTGCCAACTAACCCGACTCACCCTAACCAACCTCCATCGCCCTTTGAATTTACCTTAGAGGTGTTTGCTTGTGTCCTCCTATGTTTTGTATTTTTTATCTTTTATTTTTTGTTGTAGAGTCATCGTTGTAATCGATTTCAATTTCAAGAATAATATTTGTGTTTCTTTTGGGCTTTGGCTTCCTCCTTCGGTATCATTTGCTCCATCTGACTCTCAAGAGAGTCGAGTGATTATAGAGTGTTCCGAGTGGGAGCTGGTTGTACTGTAGCAGATTCAGATGTCGTAGTGTTACCCTTGGCAGAGGAGGATTTGGCTGAAGGTTTGTATGCCGGTTTCCCGTAGAGTTTCCAACACTTGTCACTGAGTATGATTGAATTTGTGACAATAATCATAGGTGGTGCTAGTGACTCGATGTGTCATGGACGAGTGTTGAGTACTATTTGTGACTAAGACAAATGATTTAATTGAAGTGGACGTGCCTAGCATGACAAGTCTCCGACTCTCTTTGCATCGAATTTGTGTGAATGCAACACGAGCTGAAGGAAGGGGATCCCGACCAAGGATACAACCCAGACTTCATCATAACCTTTGTTAAGGCCTGCCAGAAATGACATGCGATCTTTTCCTACAATTTTTTGAAAGAGGGAAGATCTACCAGAGATTCACATGTAGTTGTAGTAGAGATCAAATTCCATTCATATGGCGACCAAGTCATTGTATTACCGGGTCACTGTCTTTGATCCCTGCTTCGCCTCGCAGATCTTCTTGGAAACTGGTTGGAGTTCTGTAAATCTGTGTAGGTATCCCGAACTACAGTTCATAGGGCATTGACAACACAAAGAAACATATATGAACGACCAATTGCGGTTTCCATGGAGTCAAGCAGCCACGACATGACCATAGAATTCTTCACTTCCCACGCTTTATACGTTGGGTCAGTTTTAAGAGATTCATGAATCATACCTGTGAGATATTTCCTGTGTCCTTTGAAGAACAAGAACGTAACTTGATACCATTGGAGAAAATTAGAAACATTCAGTTCACGGGTGATGATTAGAAAGTTCATGCGATTTCTGGTTCTTTGGTCTGCGGAGGGATTGAGATTAGTGACCAGGGAGAACGAACCTGCTGGAGAAAAGATCAAGCGGCTGGAAATGTTTGCCAGCATGCCCAACGACAATCTGCAAGGAGGCAGTGCGACAATTAGGTGACTGGAGGCTTATAAAGAGGTCGGCGGTGCGTCTGGCGGCAGGAAGGCAAGCCCAATGGCAATTTGCAGGAAAGTGGTGCGACATTCAGGCGACTAAAGGCCCGTGGAGAGGCTGGCGGTTAGTTTGGCAATAGGAAGAAACACAAAGAGGACTTGTAGTTGGTCGGCGGTCGAAATCCTACTGGGAATGACTTGTAGGTGGCCGACGGCTTGGGTAGAGGCTCTTGTGTTAAAACCATGACTCTGATACCATGTTAACTTTTGAGAATTGAGCTTCATACTTTCATTAACAGGAGAAATTGTATAAATACACTTTATAAGACTCAAATAAAAGGAAAGACCAAATAAAGGAAAGACATAAATTCAAAAAATAGAACACATAGGAAATACATAAATATGGAAATGGAAGCTAATAAAGAATAATAATAACTGCAACAGAAATAATAATTATAATAAAAAATATTTTATTCGCTTCAAGGAATTGAAAAAATGGGCATGCTAAATGGCAATAAACCAACAAATCCTATTCACAAACTTAGAAAAGTTGGGAAGAATGTTACCGTTGATAAGGAGATGTATCAATTCTGGTGTGAAGGCTCATCTATCTCTCTGACACAAGGTCATATACTACTTATATTATTAGTTTGACTAACTAATTTATGCATAGTCTAGTAAACATTTACATGTAGGGTGTAAATTGAGTATTTTAATATTACGAAGGTACACTAGACAAGGGAATTTTGCATAAAAGATGCACATGGTTAGTTTTTGAGGTGCATACAAAATATTGTTTATGCCAGGTCTATCGTAGATAAAAGTTAATCTTTGGATATTACACTTTTCTTGATGGGTACTTTATAACATACATAAGTAAGAAGCAAATTGTGTTGGAAAGATGAAAAATTAAAATAGAGTTTTGAGCAATGATTTAGGGTATTTGTGAACTATTGTGGTTTAAATTCCTTCCAGAGAATTTGAAGATCAGCTAGACAACCTTCTGCAACTTTATTTCAACAATAAATTTGCAATTGATATAGTTCATAGTTTAGTGGAATGCTATCGAACGATGCATATAGAGTTTGCCCGACACTTTTTTAAAGAAAGCTATACATTGGTGGCTTAATTTGTACACCCTATATATTTATTGATTGATAATTTGTGGATTTGTTTTTCATGGGATAACAAAATAGTGTTTCAAACATTGTCTAGGAATGGAAAACATGTATTCACTGGCTTGAAGTTGAGTGTTGGAACTCATAGATTCATGTCTATTAAGGGTTCCAAAATCTTGCAAATTCTTGCCAAGGAAGAAATTAGGATCCCGTGAAATTATGCTTAGGAAGGAGTTCAAGATTGTTTTCTGGATTAGGAAATCTAATTGGAGGGTAGTTGCCCGTTATCTTGTTAGACCAATGTAAATATTGGTTTGTATCGAATACATTGAATGAACATGATTTTTTGTATTCTTCACACATTAGCATTTCCTTGCTTTATTTTTTAAAATATTCACACCCATATTAATGCATGTTCTATTTTTTAATTATTCTTTCTTACACTCATCAACATTATATATTTTTTTTAATATTCTACCTTTTTTAAAGCATGCTGATTATGAAATTCTTATTTTTAATTACTTTTGCTAACTTTAAGTGCTTCGTAGTTCAACTCGTGCCAGGTACTGAGGTTGCCGTCAGACCAAAAAGTCGGAAGAATAGAGTTGGTGCTTGTACAGAGGGACAAAGTTACAGTTCAGAACAAAAGGAGACAAAGGCCATTTTGCGTGTTCAAGCTTCAAAGGGGAAGCATGTGCATAAATTAGTGTTTGGAGATGTTGAGTTGGGCGTGGTGCTCACTTCTGCTGTTTTCATACACCCAGAGACAGCTGGAAAGCTATCATTTGATAATCTTCAGTTGGTTGTTATCGAGCCTAGATTGTCACATCGTAAGACTATTAAAAGTTTAAAAGATGCCACACAGGGAAAAGTAAACAATTCTGCCAATAGTGACGGGAATAGTGGGGGTTCATCAATTAATATAAGAAGAGCCCGACAGACAATTCTTCGAATTTTGTATTCTGATACAGTGGTCATAGGGCATGTGATGCTTCCAAAGGCTGTCCGTCTTTTCCTAAGAGCTGGTGCACATTCATGTAAGAGTGATGAATTTTCATTTTCGTTATCTTGTTAATTTTAACATGCACCTTTTGAATTAACATGACGTATTAACACTGCAATAGCATTATATGTGAAATATGTATTAGCTCATTCCTCTGGGTATAATGGATTGCTTTTTATGTTTTAATTGTTACGTATAGTTTGAGAGTTCGAAATATGGAAATGGAAGTCTAGTTCTCTCTAGATTGCACATTGGCTGGAGCCTTATATCAATCTAAATTTGCTTATTTTGTAGTAGATATGGACAATTAATAAGTTTTTACACTGTTTTTTATCCTAAGTCCCATTTTTGTGATGATTGAGCTGATTTTACTAGCATTCTTTTTCCACTGGACTTCTGTCATGTGCAACTGCTATTTTGAGAGTAAAAGGAAAACCTTCTTAGAAAAAAAAAGAGGAAAAAGTAGTAGTGTCATACAATTACTCATCACCGAATCATTCTAACAGGTTGAGTACTTAGTTCTAGAGTGAAGAAAACTGCTTAAATGAGCCATTACAGATGCGGCAGGATTGTTATCGTGATGTCTTCTACTTAATATATAGATTAAAGGGCATTTTAGGCATCATTATTTATGTTTTGTGCTTTGGAACTTCTATGTTATTTCATATAAATTTAGCTGGTAATGGTTACATAGGTGACTATTGATTTTTCAGTCTTTCATGTTCTAAGAAACTTTGGTTAAGTTCTTTTTGATAGGGGTGTGCATAAAGAAATATTCTAATAATCCATTGAAGGATGTCTCTTTGTTGACCCTTTCACCTTGCCGGTTCAAGCAATCTGAAAAGAATGACAGCATTGATAAGGATGAGTTAAACACACTCGTGAGTAGCCAAAATGTTGACAGAAATAGCACATCTACTGGGCCATATTCCTTGACGAATATGAAGGTTGCTGATTGGGGACAACATGAAAATTTTCTTGAATCTCTATTTGACAAAGTTTGTGTGAATGGAGATAAAAGAAGTGTCTCAAGTCTGGATAACAAATGGGATCAGAAGTTTCTTATTCAGTCATGGTTTATTGGACAGCTAAAAGAACTTGCATTACATACTAGCCAAATGGAGCTTACGTCAATTATTTTGCCAAAAGAAACCATAATTCATTTTGAAATCTCAAATCAGGACTTGGGATCCAAATTAACGAAAAGGTTGTTTTCTGAGGAACACTTGGAAAAGCAAAGTGATCAGTGTACATTTGAGCTTCTGTACGTTTTAGCTGCAACATTTGGTGAATCCTGTCATGATGAACTGAAACAGAGTTATGAGCTTGCTTTGAATCCTGGAAACAAAGATGTTCGTGGCATAAATGATCTGGAACTAATATCTGAAAAGCTCAAGTTTGGAGATCCTCTTCATCTTGATTCTGTTGTGGAAGGTGGATTTGGCAGAAAGTTGAATTTAACCTTGTCTTTTTTGAGTTGGTTGGAGAAAGCTGCAACTGACGCCATTAATAGTAGGTATCTCTTTCACTTAATGTCTGCTTTTGTATCTGGTTTACTTTAAGAGCTTGTAATCTTAAATATTTTGTAATGCCCACAGGATTGTTAGTTCTATTGTCTCCGTCTTCTCTAAAATTAATGAACAATTTTAATATACCCCTCCCAGGGCATGTGCTTATTTATGGACCTCCAGTAAGTTTTTCTTTTATAATTTATTTTATGTGAATTTCCTTATCCATTTTATTCTGATTTCATTAGTTTATTTATTTAGCTTATAAATCATTTGTCTTATGGTATTCTTATCTAAAGAAACAGTTAATATTTATACATGACGTCTGGTGGATTGTATTTTGTCTTCTTTGTTGAGCACTGTGGCGTCATCCTTAAATTTTTGAAAGCCTTTTCATTTGACACCTGATTGTATTTTTGGCATACATGTGGTTCATTAAACAAATCGGCTTTAAAGAGGTTGCTTGAGCTTTTAAAGCTTAATTGGCGCTTTTCCTGATGGACAATGTACAAGGACTGTAGAACTTCTGTTTATTTATTTATTTATTCTTATAGTTTCTAGGATTATGAAGTACATTACATGTTCTTCCAAAAGTGTGAAGTTATGTTAGCTCTGTAGACTATACATAATTGATAGGCTTTAGCATTTGATATGTTATTTTTTAAATTAAGAGTCGTCAGCGATATTAGAGCTGTTTGGTTAATATGAAGAAGATGCTTAAAACTATGGTGATACCGTTCTTGTAGAAGGTGTTTGGGAAGCGATTTTAGCGGGGGATGGTTGTGAAGTGGCAAGGGAATGATAACATGTGATGGCGTTTAGAAGGCGTAAGATGTTTAATTTGTTGTTGGACAACAGATTCGGCGTCAAGCAACGACTGTTCCGGCTGAAAATGGCTAGGTGGATGACGAAATGATGTTATACAGAGGTCGAGGAGGTTCCATCACCTATTCCTTAGCAATATACAAATACACCACTTGCAGAAGAAAATGACACAACACTTTGAAGAGTATAAAACAAAGAATGTCTCTCTAAACAATAACAAAAAGTCCTCCTAAATAGAAGAAACAAATATATAAATAGTTTGTTGCTAGAAAAAACCCTAATTATAAGAAAATAAATAGGAAATAAACTAGAAAAAGGCAAAAGTTCATGTGAATTTGATAGTGGGATGATAATTCCTCGTTCTCCTATACCACGTTCACGGTATTGACATTTCCGCAATAGAAGGAATCGCATAGGATCAATTCCACTTGCGAAATCCCAAAATTGCGGATATCTCGCGATTAGAATCATAAGGTAGGCAAAACTCACATGAACGCGTTGTCTCGCAGAAATGAGTTTGTGGATTCTTTTGCGGGATGCTCCTGCGTCATGCACCCTAGCTAGGAGAGGCTTCTCCTTCTTCTCTTGAGGTTTTGGGTATCAATCTACCACCATCTTAACAAAGCTATTATCTCGCTTGCCTGAGGCAGCTTCACTATAAAATTTCTGCTCACGACCATTCCATGTAACTCTAAGAAACATATTTTATTCCAAATACTGTCTTGATAGAATAAGTAATCTTTTTTTTGACATAATTAGAGTTGAAATTGCACATAAATGAATATTCTTATGAACCAAGCCTCGAGCCATTAAATATGGAACATAATTTTATCCCTCGTACTTGGCTGGGCGCATCAGATAAACAAGTCTGACTGGAGGAATCAACTTTGGAATAAAATCTATGACATGCTAAACCACTCCCATTGAACAACCACCCAAGAGATAAAATGTCGGTCAGGATATCCAACAACTTCTTCGACAAGGGTTGCCCCTTTTTTGGTATTGAGTCCTCGAACCCATTATCTTCTTGGACAATTGATGTTAATCATTTTGGAGTCTCTCTCACGGGCTTAGCTTGAATCACTAACATCTTTCTCTTATTAGCTGGAAGCTAATACTCTTTTTTGTCATCACCTTCTTCAGTGTCTCTTGTGCCATTTTCATTTCATCAACTACTCCCCGCTCAATGAAGGAGATCGCCCTTCTATTTGGACATGCAATATGCCTAAAGCTATGCACTTCAGACACTTTTTTGCCGTGAAAAATTTAGGAGTGCTTATGGTTTCCATTTTCTATGCTCTAAATTGGTTTTTTCTTAGGCTTGGTCGGCTGGGATGTTCCATTGCGTGTACTCTTGCTATCTGATCTTGGGGTTGAACTTTCCTTGTAAAG
The DNA here is from genome assembly GCF_001263595.1 of Phalaenopsis equestris. Classification (NCBI taxonomy): domain Eukaryota; kingdom Viridiplantae; phylum Streptophyta; class Magnoliopsida; order Asparagales; family Orchidaceae; genus Phalaenopsis; species Phalaenopsis equestris. The sequence continues at coordinate 1,264,068 of NW_018164962.1, read as the reverse complement.
TGTGGCTGTCATATGGCGTCGTTGCTGTTTCTTCACTTTCAAAGCTAGGCTCTATACATCAAGTGAGGACCAATACAACTGCAGTTGCGCTACATTCTTAATAGACGATCTCAATCATCCAAGATAGCTCACTATTGTGTGCTCCTCTGGTTCCACCAACTCACAATTCAGCATGGGTTGATTAAATTTAACTGTGTACTCCACAAAAGATTCTCTTTGGCTTAATCAATGAAGTTTAATGAATATATCTTACTGGTAATGTAGGTGAGACATTTGCGTTGCAACTCCATTTTTATCGTTAGATCAAGTTGTGAGCTTACTTTTCCCTTCCCATTGTCGAATACATTTCAGGTTTTCCCACCATAAGGGAGGATTCTTCCTGAACTTAATAGCGGCTAGCTTGACCCTTTTGTCAGGTGGAACATCTTTATACTCAAAAACCTGTTTCACTTTCTGAAGGCACTCAATGAACTAGTCCGGATCCATGCGACCATTAAAATCCTACAAGTCAATATTTACTTTAACATCCTGGACTCTCATGATATTCTATGCCAAATTGGTGTGATATGAGTTCATCATTAGAAACTGTTTGATGGAAGGAAATCTCTTCCTCCTTTAGATATTGTGAGTCGTCGTTTTGATTATGGGTGATACCACTGGATTGTCTCCTTTCAAAAGTAGCTAGCTTCTATTGTAGTTGGAGGATTTCGTGTTGCATATCTTACATAGTGTGCTACACCTTGTCGAGCGTTTCTCCTTGGAGGCATGACATATTGTTCTTCCAATGAAAATTTTGATTGAAAAGAAAATTATGATTTAGGGTTAGGGTTAGGTGGATGATTCAAAATTTTTTTTTTGTGGGGGTGATAAGTTGTATGGATAATTGGTCTAGGTGTAGTAATGACAAACCCCTAAAAAAAATTGTTTGTCGATGTCTAATACTAGATGGCCGCTCTAGAGCTTCTAGAAGGTGTTTAGGAAGTGATTTTAGCACCGTGCTGATTGTGGAGTAGTAAGGAAATGATAATATATGAGTTTGACGGTGTTGGGAAGGGGCGAGATGCACAATATGCTGTTGGACATCATATTTGGCGTTGATCGATGGCTATCTCTCCTCAATACAGAGAGGAAGACGATGAAATGGTGTGGTACGGAGGTCAATGAGGTTCCTGCACTTGTTCATGAGCTAAACTAAATCACACGGGATCCTCTTGCAGAATCCTGGAATTGCAGAAATCCCACATTTTGGATCGCGAGATCGGCGAAACATCTAGGAATGCAGCATTTTGTGAAAATGAGATTGTAGATCCCGTGCAGGCGCTCCCTCGTCATAAGGTAATTCAAGAGGAATAAATTTATGCAAAATTTTTAAAATTGTTTGTTTTTCTAATTGAACTTAGAAAGGGAGGTCCTACAAATAAGAATTCGGAAATCCATTTTGGTTAGTTGATGTCCGTGAAGTGCGTGATGTCTACATGATATTTTTTTTATTTTTGGTTTCTCACGTAGATTTAATAAATCTAATTTTAATTGTTTGATAGAAGAAGTTTGGGTCGTATTTTGATCTAGTGCACCCAGCACTGTAAATTGATGTTTGCCATGTCCATAAGAGAATGATTAACTCAGATTAATTGATTAGATTAGATAAAATTTTTGAGGTGCAATAATGCATGAAAAATTTATGTGCATTACTTGCTATAAGTTATATCAAATGAAATCTCATTGGTAGAAACGACATAAGTTTATTATAAGATGGTAAAATCTAATTTTTTTTTTTATTACCTTCTGATAGAATTAGTTTTTATATATCATTGTTGAATCTAGAGCGTTGAAGCTTCTTCTATTTTTGATACTTATCGATACATGAGGCAAGAGGTGGCTTACACTTTAGCAATTTGGGCCGTTCTATACCGCCTCGCTAATTGAGGACCGAGGCTTCGATGCTCTGGATCGTAATTGAGAGCAAGAGAGAAGATAATGCAGGGGAGACTAACAAACTAGACGTGCGTAATTTGCAGTTGAGCAAATGGGAAGGAGGAAGGAGGAAGAACACGATAAGTGTTATGTGCGAGCCACGACAATAACATGAGAAATTAATGTGCGGATCGAAAGCGAATGTGGGCTTGGGTTGAGGCTCGAGCCGATCGCTTGTGAGTGTCTCTTGAGCGCACAAGTGGATTAATGGCAATGAAGGGCATCGTCGAGCAGCTTGAGGGAGGAAGACAAAGCATCGATGTTGGGCTTGTGTGTCTCACGAGCACACGAGCGAGGTAGAAGAGAGCGTAGCTTTTTTAGCTTCCCTGCTCAAAAACTTGATCAGTGAGTGGAATTAACGTCTGTAACTCAAATATTTGTTCCCCGTGTTCTTCACCTGAGTTGAGGCAGCCAAGAGGTAAGTTTTTTATGATAATTTTAGTTATTACTTGTAGTACTCATTTTTGAGCTTTTTTAGGATTAGTAATGGAAATTAGGTATCGATGTATGATTCAATTAAATAATTTAAGTCGATTATGAAATTAAATTACTTTAGTGAAAAAATTGAAGTATTTATATGAAAAATAAAATTTAATTTTACAAGTAATTATTCAAGTTGGAGTAGAGATTGATTGGATATTGAATAAAATTTAATATAAATCATATATATTGATTACAGTTATAATATTTATCGTAAAAAAAGTAACATGTATGCTTAAAATGAAAGATTCTAACCAACAATTAAAATAACATTTTTAATTAAAAATTGGTTAGGCATAACTAAATAATATTTTTAAATTTTATTAGTTTTATGATATTATAGACGTTTAACTATTAGAGACAATGATTAAGGGTGTTTGAAGGTTGGAGGCAAGTACTTCTACTCATAAATTATGGTAATAATATTATATTTCTTCTAAGGGTCTGTTTGAGGCAGCTGCAGCTTATCCAACTTATCTAGATAAGTAGCTTATTCTGATAATCTGCTGATCAACAGCTTCTCCTGATAAGCTGGCCAGCTGTTTGGTTTGTGCGTTTCGAAAATAACTGATGTTGGATAAATGACCATTCTGCCCTTGTTCTGGATAAGTTTTTTAACTGTTTGGTTTGTGCGTTTGAAAAACGACTGATTTGTAGCTTTTTGTGGATAAAAGACGAGTCTGACAGGTGCAGTGTTGCTGTTTACACTGAAACTTTAACGACAATACATCTAACAGTTCAGATGAAAAATATCATTTCATAACAGTACAAAATTATGATAATTTGAATAATTTTATTTAATTATAAAAAATAAGTTAAATTTGTTCTTAAAAAACCCCAGAGGAATTGAGGCTTACAAAAATGTCTTGGGGCATTTACAGACATACTAGACAAATCTTACATATTTACATACATATCACACAAATCTTATTATTTAGTTATTTATTATTTGTGTATTTACATATTTACATACATATCAGACATCTTTTCCATTTTATTAGAGAAGTGTATATGTGCAAAATCCATTTCTCTATCTCTCATGTTATTGTTCATGATGCTTGTTCCACGATCTCAAAGTCCTGTCAATATAGGAGGGTCTATCTAAACTTCTAACACTCCAGATGCTTTTGGATGATATATTTATACCATAATCTAACATTTATAGTGACTTGTTCTAACTTTTGTGATAAATTATTGATCATTTACTTTTCAGCAATGTGATAAATTCTACCAAAATCAAGCCCATGGTATTTAAAGAATCCAGTGCAAGGAGGTCACTGAAAAGCAGTCAGGTGCACAGATTCAAGGATTTAACCGAACCTGGATTGAGCTTATTAGAGCAATTAAGCTTTGGAAATCAAATAGAGCAAGAACTGCCATGGAAATCAAATAGAGCAATTAAGCTTTGTCATTGATTGTATACTATTTGGTGCAAAGAATGAGATTCATATCGTAAGATAGATTATCAAAGACACCCTCAGATTACATTGTAATCTCCAGTATCTGAAATTTTTTTATCTGAGTTTTTGCAGAAAGCCTGAGAAACTTCAAAATTTAAATGTAAATTCGGGGGGTGCTGGAAGACCTCCATTCGTCTCCACTTTTGTCCTTGCCAACAAAAGCAAGGCCAGACCTTTCAAGTTGCATAATCATGTCAGGATTGACTTGCAGTTTAAAATCATATAGGAGGCTGTTATGGGCATTTTGAGGTTACAATGCTCTGTTCACGATTTTTTGAATCCAATATACTAGGGAGAACCATATAGGAGGCTGGATCCATGTAGCAGGCATCAGTTAGGCACAAAATGTTTCCATGCCTTCCTCAGCTGCTAAATAGTTCTTTTACCTTATAAAGAGAGGCATGAATCAGCAATAACAAGGGTGGTTGATCAACTTTAGCACCAACAGATCTTGCTCTTCTTAAACCAAAAGTTTCAAATTATGCAACAACTAAAAGCACATCGAGACTTAACATAAGTAGTAGCACTAGATATGAAAACACAAATTCAATTGATTGCCTCAAACACATTGCCCAGCACCATGATATCCCAACAAAAACAGACTGGAAACAGTATAAGAAGAACTTCAACACACACACACACTCACACACAAAATATAATAATAATAATAATAATAATACTCACACACAAATAATAATAATAATAATAATAATAATAATAATGGAACAAACCTCATATATATATATCTGTGCCTTTCATCAACAAAATTTACATTCCCATATCTGTTAATTAAAAAAAATGTTGTAGAATATATAGAAATAAAGGACAAGCAAATTTATTGATAATGCAGAAGACGAATGGATTGAAGGATCTCAAAGTTGGGCAGATTTGCTGTTTTTAACCTGGAAGTAAGTCCTTCTAGACCCAAGCCTCATCGTACCACCCACTAGTGTTGTTGAAACCTGCATTAGAGCAATCACAATTGAAAGGGGGGAAAAATATTAGTTAATACGAAGAGCAGAGATCCTTAGACGAAGCTGAAGAAATAATGCAGAATTGGCCCGTCTTACTCATCGGAAGCGAGAGAAGTGGAGGCTAGAAGCGTGAGGAAGGAGAAGAGTAGAAGGGATTTACCTTGATCTCAAAGATGTCTCCTCATTGCAGCTATCGCTCGTGGAATGGTAGAGACCGGAGAGAGTCGGCATGAAGGTTTATGCTGTAAATCAGTGAACAACAGTGGGTTGGCAGTCAGTGTTCGCCGATGGGAACCCTTGCAAGTTGTGAGGCGAGGCGGGGCGGCGAGATGAGTTGCGCAATAGGGCAGAGGGCGTCAAGGGCAGCGGGGTAAAAAGCAGCGAGCTGATGCGGGCCGCTGGGTTAATTCCGCGGCCGCGTTTAGTCGTTAAACCAAAACGACATATATTCAGTCGCAGGACAAACAAGTGAAACAAACATTTGAAAACGCCGCCCGCACAAATAAGTCAACCCCAAACGGGCCCTCAATCACTCGCATTACAATGTCATTTGCCTAAATACTTTGTACTACAAGTATGATATGACTATCATATCATATTAGTTAAATTGATCATATAGAATTGAATGTCAAGGCTTTGCATGGTTACACTTTTTTATTACAGATGCATATTACAAATAGAAGATATTGAATGACGAGTATAATGCGAGTAAAGTGTTTATAGTATGTTTGCTTGTGCATGTTAACTGATGCAGTTTACCGCCTATGATACTAGTTAGGAACACTGTGATACTTGCGCGCGTAAATAAAATAATATTATTTATATTGATTTACCTTTATTGGTATAAATTTTAGATGTCATTCCCACGAGGTATGGTTACATTTTTTTATTACATTTGCATATTTTAAATTAAAGATATTGAATGATGAGTATTATGCAAGTAAAGTGCTTATAATATGCTTGCTTATGCATGTTGACTGATGGAGTTCACCCCCTATGGTACTAATTAGGGAGGCTATGATACTTGTGCATGTAAATTGAATAGTATTATTTATCTTGCTTTACCTTTATTGGTACAAGTTTCAGATGTCATTTATATGACGTATGGTTGCAATTTTTTATTACAGATGTATATTATAAATTAAAGATATTGAATGATGAGTATAATGTAAGTAAAGTGCTTTTAGTATTTTTGCTTGTGCATGTTGATTGATGGAGTTCATTCCCTATGATATTAGTTAGGGATGCTATGATACTTGTGCACATAAATTGGATAATATTATTGACATTGATTTACTTTTGTTGGTATAAGTTCTAGACGTCATTCCTACGACTTGTGTGTGTGTAATGATATTGATTGATAATTGATAAAGTGCTACACATTAAACATTTCTAACTATCTTGAAAGAACATATTTGAAAATGTAAAATTATCAAATATTTTATATTGGTTTATTGTATGTATTGTTTTCCTTTTTTTATACTTTAGAAGTAAGAGTGCCCACTGACTATTGTGGCTCACTATATTTTAAGTTAATATTTTAGGTTTAATTGTTTGATTAGAAGATGAATTATGGAGTAGAAAATGTTTATACAAAATGTGGACAGCCCGAACTATGGTAAACATAACTTTCTTAATTTAATTTCTTTTATGTAGTGACTTTTTAAAGTATTTGTGGATGATTAATTGTTAGTGATAGAAAATGAAACTAAAAAAATTATATATATATATATATATATTTAAGTTTAAATTAACTCTAATTAAGCTTTTATTTTAATTCAGACAATTGAATGCACCATAGATTTTAGAAGAGGGAAATCTTGTAGGAAATTTAGAATTACTCCTTGCCATAACTATGAACATGAATGTCTTGACCCAAACGATGGCGGCGATGATGCAACCAATTTAACAGTTCATATCGCAATCCAGTGGGTGTTGTGGGTAAACACTCAAAGATATTTCAAGATTTGCATTTACCTTTGTTTAAGGGAATTGCAGATTCGATTGGGGTCAAGAACTGACTGATGCAGATAGAAAAAGTACTAGACACGGCGTACCCGGATGAAAGAAGAGCATCTCAACTACTTCTATGTTGGATAGAGAAGCCGAAAGGTTGTGGCATGAACAACGTCATGACAGATTAGGGGACATACCCAACATGATGGTAAATTAGGAGGATTTTGTGGAGCTTTTCAGAAAGTGTTTCTTGCCTTTTTTTGCTCGTAGACAGATGTAGGATAAGTTAATCAATTTGGTGGAAGGAGAGAAGATAATTATGCAGTTTGAAGCGAAATTCATTTCACTGTAGAGTTTTACACCACAGCTTATATCCACTGCAAAAGAAAAATGTTACTTTTTTTTTTCTAGATTGAAGCATTCGATCAGACGGTTTTTGGTGCCTTTGGGAATCAATGATTACTCAGTATTTGTGGAGCGAGTCAGACAAATGGAGATTGATTATCAGCATACTCAAAAACACAATGAGATCCATATGAGGAAGAGTATGGATGAAGAAGAGCATGTGGTTCAACCATTGGGATCCAATGGGAAGAAACAAATGTGTTAATGCAAAATAGTTAAGAAGAACAAAAGGGTAGACCAAGAGTACATGGATAGAAATTTTACAAAAAAAAACTAGCATAATTTAGAGTTTTCTCTTGATGCAATCAATGAGAGTGAATGAAGAAAAAAGATGATACATAATGAAAGCCCTAATAGGTTGGATAAAGCTAAATGATGACGACGAAGGTAGGGAAATTCACACTACTTTTAATTCATTTGGTTTACAAGAGTTCCTTAAAATAAACACGAGTAATTGCTCAAGGAGAGTTCGTGCATTCATTTTTTGGGATTAGTACGACTCTTTGGCCATATTAGCACTTTTGTAGATGCTGAAGCCTTTGAGAGCTCCTTTTATGAAACTTTATAAATGGTATGCTTATGAAGTTCCTATTTGTCATTCGTAGCATAATTATTGTTATAAATATCAGCATTTTGAAAATCGGACCAGCCGGTCGGACTGATCGAACCGTGAACCAAGTGTGGTATTGGTCCAGACACAAGTAAAAACCTGTTTTGAAATGAATCAAAGTCGAACCGTTCTAACCGCAGGTCCAGCCGAAATCCGCTTGAACCGTTCGAGTCGTCCGGTTTCCTCATCCGTGCTTCGGAGTTTCCAATGGAGAAGACGATGGTCTTGATCTGACCAAGGTTGTGCATGGGGAGTTTCCAATGGAGAAGAAAGATATTGGAGACTGAGCCAATGAGGGGAAGAAATTAAAAATGGAGTTTTGAGAAAGGAAATGATTAGACAGTAGGTAAAAAATTAATTATTTTTAAAATTTAAATGTTTTTTTAAAATTATTATGATAGAATCTTATATTTCATATTTATATTTTTAAAAATTAATTATTGTTAAATTTTAAAATATATGCTAAAATTATTATAATATTAGTAATTTAAAAAGTATGTATTTATTATATCATATTTAAATAAATTTATAATTTATCTCCGGTTCAACCGCGGTTCAACTCTTGAACCTTTAACCTCTCCTTTTATCGGCTCAATGTCCGGTCCGGTTTTTAGAACCTTGATAAATATTATGAAATTCGATCTATTCATTGCGTTAAACTTTGTCATTCAATTACTAGCTGCTGTTTAAGTAAGGTCTGTCTTTACTATTTATTTTCTGTTTGTTAGGGTTCTGGAAAATCTACATTAATTATGGCTATTGCTAAACATCTGGAAGAGCATGAAGAAATCTTAGCCCATGTGTATGTTATGAAATTTGATCGCTCTTTGCATTTTATTAATTTATTTTGTGCGTTATAATTTGTTTTTTTGATGATCAGTGAAATAGCTAATAAATTCTTGATTGCAGAATATTTATTAGCTGCTCAAAACTTGCTCTTGAGAAGGGTCAGACAATTCGTCAAGCAATTGCAGATTATGTTTCTGAAGCTCTACTTCATTCTCCCGCCATTGTTGTTTTTGATGATATCGATTATATTATTACATTATCACCTGATTCTGAGGGATCACAGACTCTCAATTCTGTCACTTCTTTGACAAATTTTTTGATAGATATTATGGATGAGTACAGGGTAAGGAGTTTACTTGAATTTTCCATTAGTTAGCTTTGATAGGATTTGATTTTACCCAAGTGTTTGCTAGCAAAAAAATCTCCCCACGTTTACTTTTGTTTCCTTATTTATTTTCTTAAATTCATGTGTTTTTCATTCTAATTAGGAAAATTGTCAGAACTTCTGTGGTTATGGCTGCATCGCTTTTGTGGCTTCTGCTCAGTCTCTTGGAAAACTGCCTCACTCATTAACATCTTCAGGTTGATCCTTGTGCTCTCATGGTTCCTCTTCTAGACCTTTCTAGTTTCTTTTGTCTCTTTGATTAATAACTAAATTACACTCGTATTTCAGGTAGGTTTGATTTCCATGTAGAACTGCCTGCTCCTGCTGTATCAGAAAGAGGAGCTATACTGAAGCATGAAATCCTGAAACGTGGTTTACATTGTTCGGAGGATATTATTTCTGAGGTTTCTTCCAAATGTGATGGTTTTGATGCATATGACTTGGTATTCTTTGCTCCCATCTAATATTTAGTGAATTATGCCGCTTAATGTTATTCATTTTTGTTGTTAGATTCTTTCTAAGAGTTCTTTTTGATTCAGCTGAAAAAGGTACCTAGGCACCATTATCATTGATCAGTTTTTCTTATATGTTGTCGCCAACAATGATTTCAAGATTTATCTTTATTTTCAAGTTTTTTCTTTCATTATTTAGAAGGGCTAATTAGATACAGTACCCAAAACATTCATATTTACAAATCAAGCATCCAGGTGATTTTTTGAACTATCAAACCAATGCATTTACACGGGTCAAGATCTAACCATTGAGAATTTTATGAAAATGAAAAACAGGGGTTGAGCTTTTATCATGAATTTTGATATTTGAGTGAGGATTTGAAAATAGATGAAAGAGGGTGGATGACTTGTAAATAACAATGTTTCGGGTGCTCTATATGTAACTATTTATAATTGTGCAATTAAATATGTTCCTTGAAACTAAAGTCTCATACAAGGAGGAAGCGTACTTTATTTCAAATTTTTATGCGGTGGGCCTTTTTTATTTAACAGCCCCGTTCCCAGTTCGCCTTTTTTTTATTGAAACAGAAAACCTAATTTTGCTCTAGTTAACATTATAAATTAAACCCTAGACCTCGAAAAAAAAAAAAAAACGTCAAGTTGAACAACATTGCACAACTCTGTTGTGAAACCATTGCCAGGGTAACTGCTAAGGAGAAACTCCTCGACATTGTTGTGCTGCAGAAATATGAAGTTGCTGTTGTAGTTCCATTCCTTCTCTATTATTCTTTTCGTATCGTTTGATACTATGCTTCTTTTCTCTCTCTTTTTATTTATTTCCTCTATTCTTTATTTTCTCTCTTTTCAATTCTTTATTGTAGGTAAGTTTTTAAGTTCTTTTTATTTTGGTTATTTGAAATTAACGAGAACTTCTGAAAAAGTTCAGTGGAAAATGTGGGTACAATAAAGAAGACCGATCGTGAAAACATAGTATAAGTGCAATTTTTTTGTATTAAAAAATTTATTTGAAATGCAAATATTATGAGAAAGAAGTTAAATGATGTTTGGATTGATCCGAGCCGTCGCATTTTGACTTAAAATTTAACTATTATCTCAAAATCATAATTGAAATAATTTTTATTTAATATTCTAATAATTTTTTGAATTCAAAGTATGAAGGAGCATAATACTATAAATTCTAAACCAATAGTAATTACTTTGCTTTGGTGTTGTCTCGTTTTCAGTACTCAACCTCTTTTCTTTCACTTATTTAAACCTGAATTATTTAAATAAGCACCGATAGTAAGTTATCATGACTTATTGGGATAATTACAACCCCAAATCACAATAACTCAAGAAAAAGAAATATCAGTTAAGCTCGTCTTTAATTCAAGCTATGAAAGTTATCATAACATTTGTTGAATATGGCCATAAATATTATTAATTATTAAAACAAAGTATGAGGATATGATCATAATATTTATTATTTCATTTAAGTGTCTAATGAACTTATCATATCTTAAAGTTCTTTTTTCTTTATTTTTGTACATATGTCTTAGGAGCACTTTATAAATTTAAATAATTCACCCGTAGCCAATATGTGATCCGTTGACATAGTAGGGCGTCAAATAACTGTACTATTTTCTTAGATGAAAAAGGCTCCAACTCATCTCTGATTGATTCATGCCTCCTCGACACAGTGTGGCATGGTTCTTATTTGTAGTATTGTTTGAGATGACAAAAAAATCATCATTGTGTGTGGGTATATTAGCGTGTGGGTATATTAGCGTCCTTAGCTGATACCATGAGAGGGTGAACTTCTTTCGATATGCGTATGCAAGTATTTCTATATCCAATATTTTATATTCTTCATAGCATGCATTATTTTTTTGTTAGAAACTATATATTTTTTATGAGTGATTACATGTTTTTTTAATGAGGATCTAAATGTTATATTCTGCTAATCTAATGGCATCTAAATATCGGGTTATGATATTCTAATATATTTTAAGGAAATTATTGTATAAATATTTATAAAGTAATACTGACATGCTGTTTTAATCTTAACAATATGACAAATTAGTTCAACATAGAACGTAAGAGCGGAAATCATAAATATAAAGAAATTAGTTCATAAATATATTTGTTAAATGAATTAGGTTTTAGAAACAACAATCAGGACTCTGATTTAGAAATGTAATGTACAATTTCTATTGTTAATCTTTCTTTATTTCTGGAGTATTCACTCCAATAAGTCAAAACCCAAATTCATATATAAGGCACATATTCAATACAGAACAATACAGATTATTTAAAATTTAATCTTATTTTAATTTTTTTTAAAGAATTATTATTATGATCATAAATTTTTACATTTATATTTAATATAATTAGTACCTTCATTAAATTAAAATTACTGTTTTTCTTATATTCTTTTTTCACTAACTTGTTTAATCAGAACCATATTAATTTTAAAGACTCTTATGTATGAGAATTTATTGATAGTATATATTAGTTTAAGCTGGAAATGGTAAATCAGTACAAAAACCTTCTACTTAAGTATTTATTTAAGAAGTTAAAGAATAATTTATATTTAAGTTAATTCAATTCCCAATTTGAGTATGCACAATTCACATAATCTTTTTCACTTGTTATTAAATTTGCTAAAGTTAAACAAATTTTCATACAACAATTAATAATAATCTAAATTTATTATATTACAATTAAATCTCATATATGCTATCTTCTAATCAATACTAATATCCAAAAATGACAAAAAATTTATCTTTAATACTAATTTCTTGTAAGTCTCTAAAGTAAGTTTGCCAAGAGTTCTTTCACCTATATAGATATTTATTCAATTAAAATAAATTCCAATTATGAAGATGATGTTTTCATAATTATCTTTAAAATAAATTCCAATAACTTTAAAACGACTTCTGCAAGTGTAAAAATTGCATATAGTTGGTTATGCTTAGGACTGTTAAAAAAACTCGTTGTTCGCGAAGAGCTCATGTTAGACTTGTTAAGTAGCTCATGTTTGAATCATTTGTTAAGTAAATGAGTTGAACACTAACAAATTTTTGCTTCATATAAAGAAATTGTATACATTATTTTTATAATAATATATTATATATATTCATATCTAAGTTTAATTCATAACAGTTTGTGTTGTCATGTGGTTCTGCGATTTCTACTACACAGAAACGGTGCAGGTTCAAATCCAACACTCTACATATATATTTTTTTTGAATTAATTTAAATGAGTAAATTTCAAGCTGAATATGATAAAAAATATTTAAATCGACCAGAACACGAGCACACTGTTCATGAGCAATTTAGAACACTAGTAGAATTCGAACAAGTTGAATAGAAGCCAAGCTTGAGCTTGCTCAAGCATGCCTCGTTTAAAACCCTAGTTATGCTTTGATTATGTTTTCATAATTATCTTCTTTACCCCATCGAACTAGAGCTATGCTATATTCAACTCTATATTTAATCTTCTCATTATGAAAAAAGCTAGGATATATTGTACTTGATGATTAACTTTATATGTGGTGTTGCGTTGACGTGGGAGCGTCCTGTAATCTTGTTTCGAAAATATTTCACGTTCCCACAGGTAGCAAGCCTTGCAATTTCATATTCGTGGAATGGGGGAGTTTTTGCATTCAACAACCGACCGTTTTTTTATTTTAGCCTGAGTTTTTTTCATATGCTGATTTCTATCTTTTCTTTCTTATTTCTAGTTAGGTATTTTCTATTGCGAGATTTTTTATATATATTTTTTTCTATTTCGAGAGGACTTTTTGCTTCTGTTTGTGTGTTTAGAGATTGTATCTCTAGTTTCTATGGAGTACTATTTCATTTTTTTTTTGTAAGTGACGTGTCTATAGCTTGTATGGGAACAAGTTGTGAACTTCCTTAACATTTGTACCATGTCATTTCATCGACCGTCTCGCCTTTTCAGCCAGGATGGCGTCGAATGTCGTCTACCCCTCCGAATATCGTTAATTACTCATATTTTGAATCCTTTACTATTCCTCTACTACCTCCTTCATCAACTAGCTCCTTAAACACCTTCTAGAAGCCCTAAAATAGTATCTTCTATTATCAAAATCCAATAAATTATAATTTTTTTTTATTTATTCTTCTTATTCCTAAACCAAGAATCCCATACAGCACTTGCACGAACAAATTTTTTTTTTTGCATTATCCACTTAGCCCTAACCTAAATCATATCTTTTTTTTGGCCAAATTTCTATTGGAAGAACGAGACGTCATACTGGTGAGATGTCCAATAACTTATTATAGAGGATATGTAGGGGGAAATCTTCTAAGTGCAATAAAAGGCTTGTCGTCTATGAGAGAATATAATCCAGTGATGACACCCATGGCCACAACAATGACTCACCAAATGAGGGGAGAAAGTGATTCCTTTCCTCTATGTAATTTCCGGTGATGAAGAACCAGCATCCAAATGATTTGGCATTGAATTTCAGAGAAACAAAGATTTTGGAGTGACGTGATCGCTTGGATTAGCGCCCGAAATTGAGCGCAGAACAACGCCAAAAATTGAGCGCAGAACAGTGCCCCAGTGGGGGGCGCTTCAAAACAGCGGGGCCGAAGCCCCATGAAAGCACGCGAAGCGGAGCGGGGACCCGCGGTTTCGTGAAGGCCGGAGAATTGTTGATAGGGAGGGAAATCGTGAATTCTCGTGATCTAGCTAGGCTATTCACACCGGATTTTTTCTTGGAAGTGTTTTCTGGATTCTTCTTAGTTTCCCACCTTTCCTTTTTGCTTAGAAGTTTCCTTTTAGCCTATAAATTGTTGTACTAGGTATGTAGGGAGTCAGTTCTGAGTGTGTTTAATTTTAGACCTTCTGTGTTGAGTTTCTTTCTCTTTTGTGGGTTGTGTCCGAGGAGGTGGTGGTGCTCTGACTGTATCCCTTCCGAGGTGGTCATTGCATCTTCCCCTTTTATCTTCCCAAACCCGCCCCTTTCATTCTCCTTAGCTGCTGGCCACTACAAGCTTCTCCCAAACTACCACACAACCACTACCGACCATCTACAACCTTTCCCACTTGCTGCCCCTAAAGTTTCACATTTTCCTCTCGCTACTACCAGCACTCTGTTGCTGTCACCACCCCTGCCAGCCATCCCGATCCATCTCGCCGATCACCACCCATTGGAATAAATATAAAGGTGTGCTTGTGTCATTTTGTGTGTTATTATTTTCGTTCGAGTTATGATGTAACCCTATTTTAATATTAATGAAAGTTTACTTTTTGTGTTTCCCCTATTTCCCCTACTAGTTTCGATATCATGAAATGAAGTTTGACTTGCTCGATTTTGACTGTTACATGGTTTTGGATGAGTTTTTAGAGTGGCTCCAAACATTAGAGCACATTTTTTTAATACATAAACGTTCCCCAGAACAAGATAGTTATATTGACGACTATCAAGCTTAGGAAAAATATTTTTGTGGTATGAGAGTTTGAAGCGTATTCGGCAGAGCAAAGTGAAGAGTATGATCACCACTTGGTTTAAGATGAAAAGGAAAATGCAACAAAAATACCTTTTCTTCATCATCAACAAGTTATGTTTATAAAACTCCACCCGTGCCAGAGAGATTCTTCTATGGAGTATACAACTGAATTAGATCAACTCATGCTGAAATTTGAATTTGTAGAAGCAGAGGAGCACATAGTAGCGAGATGTTTTGGAGTACTGAGATTATCTGTTAGTAATGTACTGCAACTGCAGCTAAGTTGGTCTCTATTTGATGTGAAAACACTAGTTTGAATGTAAAAAATAGCAATGTCACCAGATGACCGCCTTACCTTATAGAGTTCAACTCCAGAATCAGACAATAAGAGTACACTTAGTGGAACACTCGAGATGATCCCGTTTAAGAAAAACTAATTTAGAGTGGAGAAAAGGTGGATACCACAAGCACTCCAAAATCTCTCTCAGCCAAGAAGTGCTTCAAGTGCCATAATTTTGGATATATTACATAAGATTACCCAAATAAGATGATGATATTTTTCACTAAGCAGAGAACAATTAAAGAAATAAATAGTGACCTTAGGAGAAAATTAAGATATCAAGGAGTAGGGCCTTCCAGTCGATGAGGAGAGATATTGGTGATTCAAGTTGAGCTTCTGAGAGAGACTCCGACACGACTAATAATGATTGTCCTAGAAGGCGTGAGTTTGAGGAGCCAATATCAAAAATGGGGTAGCTCCTTTTGAAGGAATTGTTGGATGCCCTTACAGACAGTTTATCTTTTGGGTTCCCGCCATCGGAGTGATCCAACATGCTATACATTTTATTCTATATTTGGTTCCTCTAAACACTTGTTTATCAGACGTGCCTAGTAGAGTATGAGGAGTGGGAAAAACATGTTACAAATTTAATGGCTTGAGATCTGGTTCATGAGAATACCTATCTTTGTACTGTTTCAGTTCTAGCTGTTCCAAAAATAGATTGTTGTTTATTCTATTATAATAAACTTTGGAATGACGTATATGTTTCAAAGTTGTTGGGATGGACATGAGCATAGATTTTAAAGTGATGTTGCCTCAGAAATACTAATAAATTATATGCAGAATGAGCAAGTTCTGCCCCGTCTGCATTTAAAAATCGACCATTTTCTAATTTCAGCTTGGATTTTTTTCCTTTTTTGATTATTTTTCCAATTTTTCTTATTTTTAATTGGGTATTTTCTATGGCGAGACTATTTATATGTTTTATTTTCTGTTTGGGAGTATTTTTAGTTTGTTTGTGTTTAGAGATTGTATCTCTGGTTTCTAGCGTAAGGAGTGTTGTATCCTTTTTCATTTGCAAGTGATGTGTATGTAGCTTGTATATGAGTAGGTGGTGAATCTCCTAGACATCCGTACTACTCCATTGTGTCGTCCATCTCATTGTTTTCAGCCAAGACAGCCTTCAAATGTTATTTATCCCCCTCCAAATATCATCAATCCTCCCTATCAAATCTGCTTCCTAAACACCTTCTTTGAGCCCTAAAACGGTATCACACATATTCATTTTTTAAGGCTCAATAAACATTTCAAAGATATAATGTGAAGAACTCAGCAATACTGCAAACATGATGCGTATAAAAAATACCTGCTGTTCTTTTTCATCATTGCTTCTTGATGATAGTGGCAGTAGCTTTATGCATTGGGTACTCCTTAATGATTTTTTGCAGGAAATTTTGGTCGACCGTGCAGTGCATGCTGCTATTAGTCATTCTTTAACTTTCCATGATAAGGAACCTGAGAAGCCTTCTTTGGTAAAGAATGATTTTTCACAAGCAATGCATGGCTTTGTTCCAGTTGCCATGCGTGGGCTAACAAGAGCTGGTTTTGATGGTGGTCGCAATGGGTGGGATGATATTGGTGGACTTAGCCATGTCCGAAATGCCATTCAAGAGGTATCTAAATCTTATCACCCTTTCTATCCTTATTGAATTCCATATGGTAAATATATTTTAGAGAAGCAGATCATAACTGATGAGTAATTTTTTGTGCTGTCGTTTTTTTTTGGATTTTTATGGAAACCTAAATTTTGAATTTTGTCAGCAAGTAGTAAATAATTTTTAACCATTGGAAAATAGATGTCTTGAATGAAATTCATATTCAGGATTTCAGAAAATCTTGGAAGTGCTTATTTATTTTTTTATTTTTATTTTTTGAAGTTCTCCATCCTCATCGCCATGTTGTTTACTTCAAGTTTCCAAGCTCTCTTTTGTTTTATGAGTGCTTTCTAAGCAAAAGTGCAACGAAGAGGAAAGTAAGAGTAAATTTATTATAAGAACTTTGTTTCATTAGTTTAATTGTTTTGGATGCATTTGCACATATGGGAGAGGAATGAATAAGACAGAGGAGGCAAGTAGCATGTTTTTGGTGGCCTAATTTTTCTCTTAAGCCAACAATGATTTAAGCATCATCATCATTGTCTTTATCTTAACTATTTGGAGTCGGCTTTCATTCATTTTTGTTGAGTGCCGCCATTTAACTTTTTGCATATCATTTTAATATTTTCTATTTTTTTAACCTTTAGCAGGCTTCTTTTTGCCCAATATTTTACACTAATTTTATCTACTTTTCTAATGGCACATTTTACATCTTAAATTGCACATGTTAAAACTATTTTAGTCCAGTTTCAATTACCTTGTTTTCAATAATTCACTCCAATCTTTCCTCAAATATAATCATTGTTTAATTCATCTTTCCTTGTAAGCAAATCAGATAAATATCACATATTAGCCTTGTGCACTCTTTTCTAAATTGATTTAGAGACCACATTTTTTACACCAGATGAACCTGTGATTTGTCGGTTTTTGCTTGGAACTTTCTGTAAGAATTTAGTGATTTGGGAATCTGTTAAGTGCCTTTTGTAAACTACTTTTTTGGACTTTTAAACTTTGATAAGGTCATTGCATCTCATAATATATATCCTGGAATAAATGTATCAAGAAAAGATTAAGTATGACTTTCATTGAGTGGAGTATGCTTGATGATATATGTTATAGTTGTTTTATATGCAAAAGAAATATAAATTATTGGAACCTCATTGCTTACCTCAATAGGGAACAATGTAGAAAAAAGATTCATGTAGCTGGCCCCACTTAGTGGGATAAAGACTTGTTGTTGTTGGAACCTCATTGCTCACAAACTTACAACGGCCAAGTATAACCAACTTCAAACCAGCCACACGACAGAATATATAGAAAAAGTACTATAAATTCGGGAAGTAGCATGTTATTTTATGGATAGTCAGGGCATGGTTCCACATGTAATTTCCTTATGCAAACCCCCCAGTCCAATCTATAGGTGCTATTGATGTACTTTGCGGCAAAAAGTTCATGACTTATGCTATCATTAGTTTTTTAATAATCGGATATGTTTGTAACAAATATCTTATTTATTTGAAGCTATAAATTGTGAATTTTAATAATTTCTATTTCTGTCTGCAATATTTAACTCATCTTAATTTTGGATGGCAGATTGTTGAATTGCCTTCCAAGTTCCCAAGTATCTTTGCTCATTCACCTTTGAGGATGAGATCAAATGTGCTATTGTATGGGCCTCCTGGTTGTGGAAAAACACACATTATAGGTGCTGCGGCAGTTGCTTGCTCTCTTAGATTTATCTCTATTAAGGGGCCTGAGCTACTCAACAAATACATTGGTGCTTCGGAGCAAGCGGTAAGTTAGCTGAATATTTCTTCTTCTGCAGCAATGTAACTCTATGCTAAATCCTCTTGTAATGTCTTCAGTTCTAGGTAGAAAAGTAAGCTATAAATTAAAGCAAAAAAATGTTGATAAATTAATGCAAAATAATGGTTGTACGTGATAGTTTATTGGGTCACTTCTCTGTTTTGCTCAGAGATTTTATAATGTATAATTTATGATTGTATTAATTATTGTGGGAAACATAATAAGATATACAATGAAGTTTTAAGAGAGCGCAATGGAGAAAAAGCTTGAAAATATTTTGTTGATATTAGCATTTCAATTTGGTTTGTGCTAGGATGGTCTTCCATGAAAAGGATCCTTGTGCCACCAAAATGAATAAAAAAGTATGCAAAGAAAATAAATGATATTTATATGTTTTTTTATTAATTTATAGAAGCGCATGATATATGGTATTGGGAAAATTGATTTGGGGCATCAAGGAAAGTGTGTTAAAAGGTTATTATTAAGTGTTTAAAGATATGTATGATGGGGGCATCGACTAGTGTTAGAAGTAGTTATTTTGGTTTTGATCTCTATTTTGAAATCACAATTTGCTATCTTGGCTTAGGTTTGTTAACTTTCTTGTAAGGGGGTCGTTTTCAATGTCTCTAGGAGTGCTTGAGGCCCTGCACTTCACCCTCTGTGTCGATAGACCCTATGTGTCATCAGGAGGCCACAAAATGGATTTGATAGCGAATTTTATATGTTTTGTTGGTTTCTGCCCATGGATGGGCATGCATGATGACACACATGCCCATATATTACCACACATGGTGACACACATTCTTGTGCATAAGTGGGGCCCATCAAACAAAAGAAGAAGGTACCTTTTTTTTTCTGCATTATCTATACTCTGATTGCATGCCCAAACATTTCCTATAATGAAGAGGTGAAGGAAAAGAAGTGTTTTAGAAAATTTTGAAAATCTTGCAGTTAAATTTTAGAAAGATGTACTTTGGCTAGTGCGATGTTTGTTATATTGTGGTGATACTCCTCATTTTTTCATTGCCTAATTCATTGGCTTCTGAGGATATGCTTATTGTTCGCATTTATAGTCAAGATTGGTTGGAACTAGTCATACATGCCTTTCTTATTATGTTGATGTGGTCATCTCATGCTATTACTATGCTGGTACTAGGTTGTGATTATCTCTTGACTATGTATGTTCACCTTTCCTGTTACAGGTTAGATGAACTAAGAAATTATGTCTGTCTTGAGTAGTTTGGATCTCAAAAAAACCTATTGCCAACTTTTCGGGGGTGCATACGATGACAATAATCTCATTATTTATGTTGTATTGCCTATGTTTTCCATTCTTGGGGGGTGTTTGGCTGCAAGTCAGATTTAAGTTAAATAAGATTTAATAAATATGGTAAATCCGGATTTATCAAATCTAAACATTACTAAACTCGAAATAATGTTTGGTTCAATTAAGATTAGATCCAACTAAATTCATTTGATGTGTTTGGGATAAATCTATCTAAGCTATTTTTTTCCCAAGCTAAATCCGTTAAATTGAACTAATAAATAGATTTACTAAATTCAAATTTCATAAAAAAAATGAGCAAAAATTGGATTTAACTTAACGATGGATTTAACTAACTTATTTATGTTGCTTGGTGGATTTACGTTAAATCCTTACTTAAATCCCGTTAAAATTATCCTACCCACCCCCTTGATGTGGGTAGGATAAACACAAAATATCCTAGGTTGCCTTATGCAATAATGCTTTCTTCTTTTTTTGGTGCTGGTGAGAAATGCTCAACTTGCTTCTTGCTAGCCCTTTTGAGGCTCCACATTGCAGTGCATTGTGGAAGCTGTCACTAAGACGATTACTGATTGACATGGACATCAACATAAACAAACTAATGAACCGAACTATAAAACAAATGCTTAAGAATGCATAAATTAAGCAAAAATTGAAGAAAATATGCATGAAGAAATTGAAGACTTTTAAATAATCTTTGTTGTTGTTGAAAAACCCTAAGATGAAACGAATGGAGTTATAGGCAAGCTAAAATGAGTATTAACTGTATAAATATTGTAATATTTTAATGATTACGAATATAATTTGGTCGAACTAATTTTTATGACTTAACTTGCTGCAAGTTTGCATTACTAATGTTGCAAGTATACACTGGAAATACTAGTTACACTCTAAAAAGAACATATAAGACTTTAAGGAATATCTTAGCTCAAGATTGCAAAACCATCTCATGAATACTGTAATTCAAGAAATTAATCAAGTTAAAAATGTTAGTCTAGCTAGAAAAAGTCAACACTGGAGCTAACAATTAGACATGTGTTTTATTTTTTACTTTTTTTTAATCATATTTCAGGTATGAAAGTTGTTAAAATAGCTAATAAACTCAACACAAGAGGATCAAGTAAAATTAAAATCAACTAAGAAACTAATTCAAACTTCATAATAAACCTTTATATTTTAAATTGGAAAATTGCAAGTAAATTAATTTGCATTAATTAATTAAATTTAAACTAATCTTTTTTTATATATATCATATTGCACGGTCATTATTATTTCATAGTGTTGTTGGCATCAATTTTTGATGTCACGAGTGTAGGGTATCCACCCGCATGACACATGATAGTTTACGGTCTGTCCGTGACGTCCGATAGTTCAGACACTGACCCGAGAACTTTTTGACACGTATTGAGGGGCACGAAGTCAGGGTCATTTTGCTAGGCTATGACTTTCTCTTAGGTAAAGGCCGATCGGCATTTGACATGTCGGACGACTCCGACCGGGGCGAAAAATATTATGGGGCGAGTCACGCACAATTTTTGGCTCTAATTAGCCCGATTGCTTGACGATGTGGTCCAGATGACCCTGGATGATGAAACGGACCCCGCCAGCGTATCCAGAATGTCGATTTCACTTACGGTGGATGTTTGCTTTGCTACGGCTTCTCGGGCGGGGTAAAGAATGATTAAATTATAATTTTGGGCACGATCGTAAAAAAGAAGACCCAAACGACCCCGAATGACAAAACGGACTGTGCCAATGCGTCCGGAACGTCGTTTTTAGCCAGGAAGGACATCCATTTTGCTGCGAGGACGTGTACGAGCTAAAAATGCACCAAGGATAATAATAATAATAATATTATTATTATTATATAATATTATAATATTATATTATATTATCCTATATATAAAAAAAACCTACGCATCTCCTCCCTCTCCCGAATCGCACGCAGCCGCCACCCCCAGTTCGCGAACCCTAGCTCCGGATCTTCTCCCTCGTGCTCCTGCCGCCGACTGCAGCCCTTGCCGCCGGCCTCTTCGTCATCGGTCAGACGCCGCCACCCTCCAGCGCCGCCTGCGTCGTTTTCTCGCGAGGAGGGACCACGACCGTGGAATCTAGCCGTTATCCTCCTCGCCGGGGCGGTTCAACGCCGCCACCTCCCTCTTCCTTCTTCTTCTTCTCTTCTTGGCTACAAGCAGATCTGCTTGCCCCTCTTCCAACTCCGAAGCCGAGATCCGGTCATTCGCCGGACCTCTTCCTCACCCATCTTTTTGCCTCGCCGACATCGTATCTACGCCAGAGAAAATCTGCGAGGAGAACGTCAGATTTTAGACTCTCTTCCGCGTTTCTTTCACTCCTGGTGCGCACAGCCGACGAGCTAACTCCTCCACATTGCCATCCCACTTTCCCGGCGACCAGACATTTCACCGGAGCACCTTGATGTCGCTGGGCAGCGATGGTACTTCGCCTTGGGGAGGCGTGGACGTCTTTTTCGTTGCGAGGAAAGCTTCTCCTCTTTCACCGTCGTCAAGCGATCATCTCTGCGAAGGTACCTTTTTTTGAGGTCGCATATTTTATATGCCAAAATTATTTATTTTTGGTACTTTGCATACCTCTTGCCCTCACTGCCTCCTATATCTTTTTGTTGTCTATCAAGACTAAAATGTTTCATTGCACGTTCTACGAGGCACACTGGAGCATGGATCGGCCGTCGACGAGTTTGAAGCAAGCAAAGAGAACGCGTCCGCAATCGAGCCGTCATGGTGGTGAGATTTCCTCCCTCCTAGCCAGCCTTAGGAATAATGGAGTCTAGGCGTGTGGGTCCGATCGCCTCACGGGGTGCGGGCTCCGGCGTGGGTCGGCGTGACGACGTGTCTGCATGATGAATCGCTGGATTTTCTAGAACCAGCCTTTAGGTTAGGACTTCCTGTGCGTGGCCAAATACCCCTCTGTAGAGCCGAGTGTCTCCCTTTGTTGTGAGCTTTAACACAAGTCCCGATGGGCGCTCCCTTTGCTTTGGATTCCTCAGCTTTACTTGGAGAAGTTGGGAGGTCGGACTTGGCAAAGCGAGATAAGCTTTGTAGCTGGCTCGCTTTGCAAAGTGTGGAGGAGTTCGCAAAAATAGGAAAAGCTTTGTAGCTATCCTATTTTGCGACGTTGTGGAGAGTTTCCACCTCGGAGATCCTGGGAGAAACTCCCCACATGTCCTCATCGAAGCAAGAGGCGACAACGATCGTTAGTACGAGCATTGCTCGCTATCATATGTGATCATTTGCACCTCACTGTTTGCATGTGCATGTCCTGCATATTACATATTGTATGTCACATATCGCATCGACACTTGCACTTTGCACCTTGCATTTGCACGTTGCACTTACACTTGCACCTTGTGTCTCGCATTTGCACTTGCAATAACACCACTTGTGCCTAGATCGGTCGTCTCGGACCTGTCAACACCATTTGTGCCTCGGTCAATCATCCCGAATCGGTCGACTAATCACTTTGGTTCGACCAGCCATCACGGCCCGGTCAACCGATCACCTGCATTTTTGTCTGCTTTTGCATTATATCACATGTTTGCCTACTTGCATGTTGCACCATATGTGTTTGCATCTGCATTTGCATGATGCTCCACAGTGAGAATCACCACAGTCTCCGAGTCACTGCCGCCTCAGTACATCTTTCTTCGGGCCACTACCTCCACGATACGCCCATTCTTTTTGGTCACTGCCGCCTCGACACACCTTCAGGCCGTTGCCTCTACGGCACGCCTACTCTTCGGGTCACTGCCACTACGACACACTCATTTTTTCGAGCCGCTGCCTCCATGGCATGCCCATCTTTTCTTGAGTCACTGCCTCACGGTACACTCATCACTTCTGTCACATGACTGATTGCATTTGCATTTACATGTTTGCATGGATAGCGAGTCAGACTCGTTAGGAGAGTGACCCCGTGTTGGTCGCGATGCCTTAACGAGCATTGCTTGTTGGGTTGATCCCGATGAGCAATGCGAGTTATGTCATCGGGATTGACACGAGTATGACTGTGCTAAAGATCTAATAGATCTAACTCGTGTCACTACTCTTCATGACATCCTTTAGATCCTTCGGATCTTTAGGATGGGGCCGATATGACGACCCCGTCAAAGTCATACTATCCCCAGACCTACCCCACACTTAGATACTATGTTGACGCACTTTTTGTTAGATGGTGTGCTAGGTTAGATGGTGTGCTTAGATGGTGTGCTAGGTTAGGATTTAGGGTGCTTAGGTAGTCTTTTTAATGTCTGGCTATTGTTCTTTGCTGGATTGATTGCCCCAGTCAGGTATCTTTCTTTTGCATTATGTTTGTGGTGTGATTGCATGCTGCATATGTATGGTAATGTGTTATGAGTTATGTCGTTTTTCTGCAGGGAGTCATGCCTATTTATATGCACACACAAGTACCGCTATGGGGGGAATAAATAATGATTTCTAATGATTTCCGACCCTTTTGCTTGCATGTGCTATTAGCTCCCCCACTTTTAAGGCATGACTCATGATACGTTATTTGCATGTGAGCTTTTCCACTGACACTTGTTTTCATGCAGAATTGAGCCTTTTTCTTTTCTCTATGTACTTTTAGAGTCTAAGAGAGTCCTGTAGCAGAAGTAAGATATGGGCACGAGTTTCGAGACGTTTAGCGCGGGAACTACGTGGAGGGGACCATGAGCAGATGCTCGTGCCCCGTATCTTAATTCTGCATTTTATATTGATGTATAGAATTAGGACCAGACATGTATATGCGGAGTCCGACCGCCCTTTTCTTTTCTGGGATATGTTGCCGACCCAGCGGCGCCGGTCTGTTTATTATTTTGATTTGACTTGTTTTGCTTTTTGCATCATATTGCATGCCTGCATTTGCATGTTTTTCCTTGTTTCTTTCTGTGGTTTATCTGAGATTTCACGATATAATCTAGGCTCATTAAGAACTCTAAAATTATAATTTTCTACAAAATCTTAAATAAAATATTCAAGATAATTAAACTTTAGGATTAAAATATTCAGGATTTAAAAACTTTCACATTTACTTTCCTGCATATGTTAATAGGGCCTCCACAATACTTAAGGATCACTCTAGATAACTGCATCATATTTGCATGTCCCGAGGAGTCCCCGTACTTCTATAACTTGACTGGCCCAACCAACATATCTCTTTATAGGTGGTTGTCTAGTGCGCTTAGGGCTCCCTGACCCAGACACTGCCCCAGACAGGGTGTAGGTCCTTTTGTTTGGAGCGTTTTCCAGCTTTGTAGCTGAACCTCAATTTTCTTTTTCTTCCTGAGGCATCAGGCATCCTTGCCACTTTATTTGACAAGTGTGAGTCCCACCTGTTGAGTTCCACCTCGTAGGTCATAGGACTAGGGTTTTACTTCGTTTGACCTTAGGGCTACCGAGGTTCCCTTGGATGACGCAATTCACGGATTGCTGACTGGGGATCTCAGGACGTGTTGGGTCGACTACCTTCACGACCAGGTAGACTTAGGGTCCTAATAGTTGGGGATGACGGGTCCGTGGTACTCCGACCCAGTTACCTCTACCTGTTAGGATCACTCTACATTCCTTTTTATTGAGCCCCTTTGAGCCCTGTCGCTCCTTGACTTCGTTGATATCATTTTGACGACCCGATGCCGATGAGCTGCCGCCCATTTGGGATACGACGATTTGTCCCCTGCTCTTATGACCCGGACGTGCTTTGACGTGTTTGGATATCCCCGTCAAAATGATTTAGGTTGTTCAGTGGGCCCCGTGGTTTGATGAGCCGCTACCCATTTCAGGATGTGAGAGACTGACTCTCTGTCCGATTGCTTAGCGCGAGCTTTGAAGCATCGGGATTGTTCCCGCACGGAATAACTTTTTTTTGAGTACTTATTGCCCAGGTTCACGACAATCCAAACGAAACTTCTTTTATCGAGTTTTATCGAGAGTATTCTTGGAGTATTCTTGGGTACCCCCTAAGATATAATTAACCAAGTGGGATACGTCCCCTTGGGAGTGCTCTTGACCCCAGAACATGCACTACACTTGAATCTTTGGTTATGGGTAGTCTACATAGGTATTTTTTCGTGGATATCGGTTTAATGTGCTTTCGCCCGATCTTGTTTGGACAGACACTCTTAACCTATCTTTGCGAGGTTTACCGCACGTAGGCTCTCCACGTTTTGTGTTTTCTCTTGTTTGTCGTTTTGTCGTATGCCCCTTCTTATTCGATTCATCTCCTCTTCGAATCACATACATGATTTGGGAGGGAGATTTATTCGAATGGAGGAAGTATACGACGATCGACAAGCTGGCGAGTCCTTCTAAAATAAAAGAGAGAAAAACGAACGAAAAACAAGTGTTAATCTTCAAATTATATTTTCTTGATTAGATGAATTTAAAATTTAAATTGACCATACTGTATGATGCACGTTGTATTTACGATATTTTTTCTAAATTAATTGATTAATCGGTTGTATTTAAGGACTAATGAATACAACTCAAATTGAATAGATCATATTTGATGAGGATCACACTATAAGATCAATCAATATTTTTTAATAGAATTAGTGCTTTTGGCCGATGCCCTTAATATAGGACTCTTTGTTCTTCCATCAACAATTTTTAAAATGTTAGTTTTTTTTTGTTAAATTTGTGACTAGAATAATATTTTATTACTGATAGGAGGGGTATTTATACCTAATTACAATAGACTTAACAAATGAAAGAAATAAAACAGAAGAAAATAAATAAAAGAAATATAACAGAATAAAACAAATATAAAATGCATAATGAGGAAATAAAAGCTAATCATAAATAAAGACTACTAGGGATTACTGTTATAAATTTAATGCTCCTCCTCAAGTTGAAGCAAAGATATTAGTCATGTTCAACTTGGATTTGAAGTCATTGAACAAAGGACAAGGTAGATTCTTGGTGAGGATATCCGCTACTTGACCACTGAAAGTTATAAGAGACACAAATAATCCCAAACTCCATCTTTTCCTTAATGAAGTATCTATCAATCTTCAGATGTTTGGTACAATCATGTTGGACTGCTGTTGACAAGCTTATTATAACAGAATAGTTGCAGGGGGACAAAGGTTGGCATATGAAGTTCGCGGAACATGATGCGTAACCAGAGAGCTTCACATATCCCCAATTCCATAGACCGAAATCTAGCTTCAGCACTGCTCTGGGCAACCACAGACTGTTTCTTGCTTTTCCACATGACAAAATTTCTTCATACAAATGAGCAATAACCTGAGGTGGACCATTGATCATGAACCAACCCAAGCCCAATTAACATGTGTATAAATCACAATAAACTGAGAAGTGTGATCAGAGAAGAACAAACCTGAACTCAGTGTACCTTTAAAATAGTGGAGAATCCAGTAGATTAATTTTAAGACTATATCACATTTTTTTAAGGCATCATTGCAGTAAGTTTGCCTAAAACTGAGCCTATTAGAAGTTGTTGATAAATGTGGAACTTATGTTAGGTTTTTAAAAAATAAGGGCTTTGGGGTTATATTTAATGAATTTGAGCTACAGTTTCTACCGATACTCACTTTCTGTTAGCCACTGTTTTCTTTAATAATTCTATAATTTGATGATGCGAAATTTTTACCCAAAAATGAGGCACTTTAAAGTGTTTTTAAAATGTACTTTCATAATAAGAAAATGATATGAGTACAACAAATGCAATTATCTAGAATTTAAATTCATCCCTAGGTCATAAGTTCTGTGCCTTGAAAGCCTTGCTTTGGCACCTCTTTAGTTCCTTTAAGCTACTAATTCTTATAGAGACCGCTCCTCCTGAATGACATGTTCATAAGTTATGCCTGAGTTTCCTAAATGATATTGCAGGAATTATCTTATGCTACTTTTCACTCTTAGAACTTAGATTTTAAAAAAAACATCCTTCCCATTTCAGGTTCGTGATTTGTTCTCAAAAGCGGCTGCTGCAGCACCTTGCCTTCTTTTTTTTGATGAGTTTGACTCTATTGCACCAAAGAGGGGCCATGACAACACAGGGGTTACTGATCGTGTTGTTAATCAGGTCAATTAAAGATTGTAGCTCGTCTCTGTTTCACAATTTTTTCTGTACGCTACCAGTGGGTTTTAGATAGGATTTAGTACTAAATTCTGTTTTGTATCTTTTAAATTTTGTTTTTTTTTGCTGCCAAAACTTTTCTTTATGACGGTTATGCAGCTGCTGACCGAGTTAGATGGAGTGGAAGCATTAACGGGAGTTTTTGTTTTTGCTGCTACTAGGTAAGTTTTGTAATATCCGCAAACATCGAGTAAAGTGTCAATATAGGCCTCTGACTGTATATATGGGGTCATCTCTCTAGAGTTTACAAGGGTGCCAAAATAGTCTACAAATTTCTTAAATCGAGGTTGAAATAGTACTCCATGGGGACTATTTCAACTCATATTAAAAGAGTTTGGGGATTAAATTGACACTTTTATAAACTCCGGGACTAAATCGGGAGACTATTTTGACACTTTCTTGATAAACATTTAAGTGTATCTTCAGAAGCTAATGCTGGGGATCTCTGTGCCAGTGTTTTATTACTTCATTACTACCAAGTCATTTCTATATTTGCTTTACTTGACATTAAAATTATATGACAGATGTTACTGAATTGCCAGAGTCCTATTTATCTCATAAACTTATATCTGGTTTGATTTTTTTTCCTATAATATATTATGACCCATCAAAACTTTATGCAATTTGTTACAGTTATAACATATTTGAAATTATGATTGATGTTTACAACTACTTGTTCAAAACCCAAATGCTTGTCTGTTGCATGTTTTCTAATGTTTTTTTTTTCACAAGTGAGATGTTTAGTTTAATAATGTTAAGAGAATCAACTAAATGTATTCATAAATATGTTGGACTTTATTCAGTTCCTGGCAAAATAAATTTATGAAAGCAATTACTTGAATTGTTTATCAGCAAAACAAATTTTACTAACAATGTTTCTATTAAAACGCTTCAACTATGATATTTAACTCTAGAATTTTTTTGCTTGGATCAACCTTGAATTTCTTGCATTCCTCAATGAAGAGATGGGAGGTAATGAAGCATCGTGTAGGCTGCTATTTTGTTCGAGTCGCTTTGATGAGTCTGTCTAGAGTGAGGGAGGGGATTGCTTTTATGTTCTGGATGGCTATCCTTTCTCAAGGTTTTTCCAACCTTTGGAACTGCGTCATGGTGATTTCATATGTTTTATGTTACCAAAGTTGCTAATACTTAATTTATAAGTTCCAGAGATATTGCCCTTTATTTGTCAGCAATCCTTAAAATTTTCTTGTTATGGATTTAGGACCAACAACAACAACAACCTATTTTTGGGAATGAGGCTCTAGGAGACATTGAGAGCAGTGTTTGTTGAAGAGACAATTTTGAAATATAAAATTAGTTGGAGCAGGCTTGCAAAACCTGGAGTAAATGTTGCATCAATAAGGTTCACAAAAAATATAATTATTATTACTGAATTCAAAAGGGTACAAACGAGACTCTTGCGACATGAAATCATGACAACAAACAACAACACAAGCATAAAGACACAATACATAGACTCCAATAAGGGTGACGGTAGCAAGTGTGGATCTTCGCGACAGCAAGGAGAGGGAACTAGGGTGTTGATGTGGCTGGTAACAACAGGACAAACGCAAGAAGTGTTGAACAACAACAATGAATGAAGATGGTAGCAAGGTCAAGTGGTTTGCGACAATTGGAAGCGAGGCTAGGGGTGTTGCAAAAGGATAAATGTCTCATAGTGGTCAAGCAATAGCCGGAGCACTACCAGGACCTTTGGAGACGGTCATCACCTCAGACGAGTTATAGTCATAGCACCTTCTCGCTGTCGGTTAAAACCCCTGGAGGGGAAGAACACCTCAAAGGCAGTAACTGCAATCAGTAATCATCCAAAAACCTCCTCCTCTAACTTCAAAAAACAACACCTATATAAAGAGGAGATTAGTAGTTAAAATAGGTAAAGAGTAGGGTAGAAAAGAGATATAATAGGAAGGGAGAGGAATAGGAAAGAAGTAGAGAAGGAAAATCATTATAATGGGAAAGCATCAGGAAAGGAAATAAAATAAATTAAATAGAAAATGGGGGGCCACAATACTGTAGTAGCTATAGTAACACGTTTGGGGTGTTGTAGCTGCTACAGTACCGTTGGCGTTAAGCTTTCGCATCAATCTCCCGGGGTTGGTGAGCTTCGACTTCATCTATTGAAGCTTTTAGGGCAGAAAAATTTTGGTAGGAGGTTGCTTGTTGGAGGTGGATGCTAGGGAACCCTAGGATAGAACTAGGGTTGGGCTAGCTCTGATACCCAATGATACTGGAGGAAAAAGACCCAATCCACCACGAAAAAATACAATTATTATTTTAAATTCAAAATAGTACAAACAAGACTCTTGTGACTTGAAATCACGACAACAAACAACAACACAAGCATAAATACACAACACAGAGACTCTAATAACGGTGATGGTAGCAGGTGGGGATGTTGGCGGTAGCATGGAGAGGTAACAAGGGTCTCGGCGTGGATGGCAGCAGCAGGGCAGCTGTAGGAAGCATTGAACAACAACAAGGAATGATGATGGAAGCAAGGTTGAGTGGTTTGCGGTCGCTAGAAGCCGCTCCGGAGGGGGCTGCAGAAGGATAAATGTCTCGTCGGGGTCGAGTTATAGTTGGAGCACCACCCGGACCCTTGGAGACAGTCACCCCCTCGGACGAGTTACAACAAGAACATCTCTTCGCCGGATACAACCCCCAGAGGGGAAGAACGTCTCAAAAGGCAGTAGCTGCAATCAACAATTATCCAAATACCTCCTCCTTTAACCTCAGAAAATAACACCTATATAAAGAGTGGATTAGTAGATAAAATGGTAAGAGTATGATAGAAAAGAAATATAATAGGCAAAGATAGGAATAGGAAAGAAGTAGAGAAGGACATGAATTATAATGGAAAAGTATCAGGAAAGAAAGTGAATTAAATAGGAAAGGGGATTGCATTTACTATAGCAGCTACAGTAACACATCCATGGCACTGTATTTGCTACAGTATCGAGGGTGGTAAGCTCCTGTGTCGTGACTTAGTAATGGTTATGGACTATGATTGAAAATGGGCTGGCTAGTGATAATATGGTTTAAAGTTACGAAGACTTTAATTAATTTAAGTTATGAAGGAAGGAGCTTCATGTTGTGGATCTTATATTGTACTGATGTCCGTAAAAAGACAAAAGCTATTGAAATTGACCTTTTTGGTTTGGGAAAGAGAATTTAAGGTATGGTGGGAGTAGTTTCCATTGATGATGATATTATAGAAGAAAGAATTAAGGTGGTTTGAGGTTGTATATAATGGATAGAAAGGATCGAAAGATGCAGCCAAAGTGAGATGCAATAGAAATATGTGAATGGAATTAGAAGGAAAATGAATGTATAATATGGTTGAAATTGTATTGGATTTGTACAAACTATATTTAGTAACATGTGGAAACTCTTATTGAGAATGAGTGTAGATGAAGGGTAGCATAGAAGACAACCTAAATAGTTTAGATTAGATTGATGATGGTTTTGATTGAAAATTTATAATTTCCTTTAATATTTGTTGTAGAAAATATAATAAAGATTAATGAAACCAGAATTTGAAATGATACCTACAAATATTAAAGATTAGATGCTTTTATAATCATGGATTTTTTTTTTGTGGTTTGGTGCCCATGGGCTCACTCTTTTAGGATAAATCCTATTATTTATAACGATTTATAGCTCTTCTAATATCAGCCATCACTACTAAATTTATAAGGATTGCATATCCTTACAAAACAAAAACAAAGTTATCAATTAAAAAATCAGATTCTATCTTCTATCTTAAACCCGGCTCATAATTTGCAGCTAAAATCTCATTTGTTTTCACATCAACCTCCGCATTACACTTGCTAGAGGATGAATATAGATTGAGTGTGCCTTCACTATGATATGGAGGCCACAAATTAGATTCATAGAAAACAGCCTCTTTGTTAGGTACGTATTAAGGTTACATGCACCAACGCCTCTCTAGATCTTGCATAAATAGGGAAGCGCATGTAGAGATTACAGCTTTGCTTTGCTCTCTGTGCTAATATATTAAGGCTTTACGTAAAATCAATGGTGAAACTTCACACTTATCTATTTTTGGTTATGTTTTGTTTGGTGATTTTGCCTTGGGTATTATGCTTTTTTCTCTGTTTGTCTGCTACCTTCAAGTATGCTGCTGTCATGTGATTTTCACTAACAATACCGTGTCACCCAAATTAGTCGACCAGACTTGCTTGATGCTGCACTTTTACGTCCCGGAAGACTTGATCGTCTTCTTTTTTGTGATTTTCCATCATGGTCGGAGCGCTTGGACATTCTCAGAGTACTTTCAAGGAAGGTTTGCCTTTCAATTTTTTTTAGTCACCATATTTGACTATTGGTTGATTAAACTATTTATATATCCTATTTTTTGTTTAATTTATATGAATGATAGAACAACTTAATGTTCTTCCCAACTTTTGGTGTCTCAGCTTCCTTTGTCTGCTGATGTCAATTTGGAAGTTATAGCATCTATGACTGAAGGGTTTAGCGGGGCTGATCTCCAAGCTCTTCTGTCAGACGCTCAACTTGCTTCAGTTCACGAGCTTTTGGACAGGGAAGCGAGTGGTAAACGGGAAAAAAATCCTATTATTGATGATGAGCTTCTGAAATCTGTTGCTTCAAAGGCAAGACCTTCAGTTTCAGAAGCTGAGAAGAGGAGACTGTTTGGGATTTATAGCCAATTCCTGGACTCAAAGAAGTCTGTGGCTGCTCAGGTTTTTCTTTTACCTTCTACACATTTTCACCCCCAAACTTCTATGCTATTTTCATGCTCTTATTTATGTTTCTGCTGGATCTTAGTTCCTCTTCCAATTTTTAATCATCTGCCAAAATGTCCTTAAGCAACAATAATCACTGTTATGGCATAAGAGTTGAAATTAATTGTCCCAATTGAGCATTATTTGTTTAGTGATGTTTAAAGATGATATGTAAACTGATTCTAAAGATAATCAGGCATGTTTACCATTGAGCAGCGTAATGTTCATTCAGGGAAGCATGTGTTGCAGAATCTTATTAGTTGAATAGTGTAACGATAGTTTACATGTTCAAATATATTAAAAATACTTGCAATAAGAGTGTACTCGAAGATAACCTAATGCTAATTTGGTGGTTTAGTGAAAAAAACTGTTTTTAATCATTGATGGGTAAAGGATCAACTAAATCATTTTGCGGAGAATAAAAAACATGTGCTGGTTATATTAGATGGGCAAGCTGGATTTTGAATAGAGTTTGATGAAGGTTAGTGTTCTAGGCAGAAACCACGTGACACCCAATTTGAATTTGACTTTAACTTCTCGAACTGGATTCTAAAGGTTACTATCTTCTCCCTGTGAGCTCCCAAAAATTGCTCCCTAGCTTCCTCGAACGTGATTGAGATTGATTTTTCATGAGGTTCTTGTTCAAATTTTGAGTAGACTCATGAGATTGTAGATAAGATGGTACCCAAAATTTTTGCCTTCATTTTGTGAGAACTTTAGAGCAGAGGTTTGACGTTTTCTATAGGCGAAGCGAAACTTCTATGACTAATTATCTCTCCATATAATGAGAGAACGCTTTTGATTGAGGTTTGTCATTTGGACGCAAATTGCTTATGGTATAGTAGCAATGTACTAATATTTTTTATTATGAGCTTAATAGTGGAACCCTATTGTTCCATCATCTTAGGTTGTAATGGATCCGGATCCACTAGATCAAAGAAGATAGTCGACCTAGCTTAGCTGTAGAATCCTTATTCACAACCATGAGTTGCTTCGCCCAAAAGAATTTTGTAGACCTGAGGTGGATGTTTATTTGAGGGGATAAATTTTGGTCAATTTTAGCTTATGGAGGGCTTTGTGCCTTATTAGGTATACTTTATGATTCATAACTAAAGGGATAAAAATTTATTGAGGCAAAACAAGCTATAGTAGTAATATAATGGAACACTTTAGCTAAATCACATGGTCAATTGGCATGGCTGTAACCACTTCATTTAAGGGGACATTGACTCAATTTTAGCTTATAGAGGTTCGTCTTTATTAGGTGTTATATGTAGAGTCTAAATTGTGGAGTTCGGAGGAAATCCAACACTGGGAATGACGTCTGGAAGCGACGCTTGAAGTTGCACCCCAATTCCTGGATTGTTTCCCCAGTGCTTGGAGTGGCGCCTCGAAGCCAGTGGGAGCGCCCAGGCCCCCAACACCATGCTTTTGGGACAAAGCCTTTGGAATTGTGACCCCCAAGAGGGGTGCATCTGTGTTTGGATCATTCCCCGAACCAGAGCGCCTGGAAACCCAATGCCCTGGGGTGTATGTAACCAATTTTCTACAGTTTAGTGTTTAAATTTCATTTTTGCTACTAGAATGCAAGTGTCTCTTTCGAACGCTTTGGATTTCACGATTTTCTTTGGTGTTGGAGAGAGGAAAGAAGCGTCCTTAAGTTCAAAACTTATAGAGAAGTTTGAGTGCTATATAATCTGTACATTTTTTCTCATTTCTTCATAGTGAATTTCTTGGTATGACCTAGCTTCAGGGCTTTTTCCCATTTTTGGATTTTTTCATGTTAAATTTGTGTTGTGTTTTTCCATCTTTTCTAATTTGTCTGCTTATGTTCAAAGTTTTGCTTCAGATCTCTCAAACGGTATTTATGCATTTCATCGTATACCTCCGGTCACAATAGTGGTATCAGAGTGGAGTTTTCTGAAGATCTTTGATTTGATTGGGAGCAATGATCGACGAAGCTTGGTACAAGTTGGAGAAGTTCAATGGTTCGAAGTTTATTTTTTGGAAAATATAAATTGAAGATTTAGGATGCATTTGGGGTAGCTTGTGTTTATCCAGATAAACCACTTATCTGGAAACGCGGGCTGCGGGGTTTGACCTGCGTTTCGTGTTTAGTGTAAAAAACCAACTGCATTTTCGGATAAGTTGCTCAAACACAGTTTTCAAAATGTGAGGCGACATTTTCAAAACTCCGCCGCAGCGGATAAGCTGCCCCAAACAAATCTTTATTGTATCAAAAGAAATTGTATTTGTCACTTGAAGTAATTACCTAGAAGCTGGAATTGATGACTCTAAAAAAATGTGAAGTGCTTGATCAAACAATATTAGGTTTGATCCATCTTTCACTTTCTTCATTTGGTATTTTCAACATTGTGAATGTGAACTATAGTTGATCTGATGGCTGCACTAATAAGAATGTTTGAGAAATGCTTTACTTCAAACAAAATCTTTCTAATGAAGAAATTATTCATTATGAAGATAGTGGATGGTAGTTTAATGATCGAGTATTTGAATAATTTCAACGCTGTGACTAATCAATTTTGCTTTGTTGGCATTAAGTTCGATTAAAAGAGGTCATGTCACCATTGCTTTTATCTTCATCTTTAGATAGTTGGATGGATACAACTCTTCAAGTAACATTAAGTTAATTTTTGATGACATGTGGGGTTAGTGCTGAATGAAAAAGTTCACAAAAACATGAGTGGTGAAACTTCAAAGTCTACTATGAAGGCTGAAAACAAAGAAAATAATCTATATTAAAACATAAGCATAAAAATATTCAATTCCTGGAGAGGAAAGTCCAGGTCAGGGAAAGGAAAAGGCAGAGGTGATTGCTAAAACTATGGGAAGAAATGCCCCTTATAAAAGTATTATAAAGCTTCTAAAAATATCAGTGGAGGTTTAGATAGAAAGCTCTCTACGAATGTCTCCAAAGATGAAATCAAATGTGACTCTTATTTTGTCCATAGATAGTACTCTATCATGGATGGTGGATTCATGTTTCTGTTTTCATGCTTGTCCAAACCTACACTCAAGTTGACAATGGCAAGGTATATTTGGGTGACAACAAGTCCGTAGTATTTTTTTTTGTTTTGGAAACCAGACTAGATTGGCCTTCGATTGGTTCAATCATGTACCAGTCATTCAACCGGTTCAGTCCAAGCTTTGAACCATTTTTGCATAAAACCAAGAGTGATCTGGCCTGAATTATGGCTGAACTAGAGAATCTGTGAATTGATTCAATTTTTAAAGGATATGTCAATTTAGATACCTTTTGATTTTGATCAAATGACCAAAAGTAATATATTTAAATTAAAAATAGAGAAAATGTCATTTCTTAAATTAATTATTTAAGAATATTGTTCAAATTTTTAAAAATTGTTGCCTTAAATTAAAATATTATTTGATGAATCAATAAAAATGATATTAATATATTATCATTCTATTATTTAAATTATATTAAAATAATTTAAATATTTATTACGGTATTATATTTAATACGTTATTTGTTTAAACCTCCGGTTCAACTCTGGCTGAACCTTTAAACCCTGAACCTCTTGTTCTTTCGGTTCGATGTTTGGTCCGACTTTCACAATCTTGGTATTTTTGGAAATGACAATATTAGTATCAGGTTTCCAAACAGATCATTATGGAAGCTTAATGATGTTAGACATGTTCCATGTTTGAAGCAAAATTTGATTTCTGTAAGTCAGCTAACAAGGTTAGGGTATGTGAGTTTCACAGTTGATTTGTGGAAGTTGTCCAAAGGAGTACTGATGATGATTCGAGGCAATATTAAAGACTTTTTTTATCTGATTCATTTGTGTTGCTTGAATAAAAGATAATGCAGGTCTGACACAATAGGTTTGGCCATATAGGTGAGAAAGGGAAGAAGTCCTTACTTTCTAAAAATAAGCTTCCTGGTATAAAATATATAGATTTAGATTGTTATGAAAATTATGTTTGTGACAGACAAACATATGGTACCCTCTATAAATATGAGTTAAAAATGAAGTCTAGGAAGCTGTAGATTTATATCAGACAGTGTGTACAAGAAGTGTTAGGTGGATCATTGTTGTTTTATTACACATTTTGATATTATTATATTGTGCTTCTTTTATATGTGAATGATATGCTGATTGCGGGAGCAGATATAGAGAAGATCAGAAACTTAAAGGAACAATTATCACGGAAGTTTGAAAAAAATGATTTATGTCCAACTGAAAAAATTTTCGGTATAAGAATCGGCAGAGATAGAAGTGCATGTATATTGAAGTTGTCTCAATCGGAATATATTTGAAGGCTTTATGCAGATTCAATATGAGTGAGAAAAATCACTTTACACCTCCTTAGATAGTCACTTTAAGCTAAGGAACAATCACCTATGTCTAAAGTATAGCAAACACAGATAAGAATAAATTCTTATGCTTCAACAGTTGGAAGTTTGATGTATGTGATAATATGTACAAAGCTATATATTGCACATGCAGTAGGAGAGGTCAATCGGTACATGAGTAATTCAAATAAATATCATTGGGAGACGATGAAGTGAATTTTTTGATACTTGAGTGGAACAATCAACGGATCAGTTTGTTTTGGAAGCGTAGGGATTGATTTTCCAGGACATGTTGATTCAAATCTCGCAGGAGATATCAATGATAGAAAAAGTACATGTTATATCTTCACTTTAAGGAACACAACATTGCGTTGGGTTCTAGATTACAAGAGATTGTTGTGCTGTCGACTATAGAAGTTAAGCATATTGTTATTCTTGAGGCTGCTAAGGAAATGTTTTAGCTAAAGAGCTTTATGACAGAACTGGGCAAGGATCAAGGGAATGGTAAGCTTTATCGTGACAATGTGTGTGCTCTTCATATAGCTAATAATACCAAATTTCATGCCAGGACGAAGTACATTCAACTAAGATATCACTTCATTCATTCACTGCTAGAAGGTGGTTTATTATCTTTGGAGAAAATGCACAACTTAAAATTCGACTCATATCTTGACTAAAGTTGTGAAGTCATGCTTGGCTTTAGTTTGAGTTTAGGAAGGTTGAGACCGAAGTTGAGGGACACTATGATACATTATTACTCTGAAGATGGTACAAATTTGAAGGCGCAAGATTGGTTGCAATCAATCTCTAAGTAGGTGATTGCTACATCTGGAGTCTGATTGTGGAGTTCAGAGGAAACCCAACACTTGGAATGGTGTCGGCAGTAGTGTCTGGAGTGACGCCTCGACACCTTGAGTGACATCCCTACGCCAATGGATGCACCTAGGCTCTCAACACCATGCTTTCAGGGCAGAGTCTTTGGAATTGCAGCACCCATGAGGGGCGCAGTTGTGCCCGAAACGTTCCCCAAATCAAAGTGCCCGGGGTGGCGCCTATAACCAAATTTCTATAGTTTAGTGCTTAAATTTAGTTTTTACTGTCAAAATGTAAGTGTTAATCTATTAGAATTGAATGAAAGTATGCATTCAATAGGATGCAATGGAGAAAGAGGATTCATGCAGTCGACCCCACTTAGTGGGATAAAGGCTTGCTATTGTTGTCAGAATGTAAGTGTTCATGTTGAATGCTTTGGATTTTGCAATTTTCTATTGTTTGAGAGGAGCATCAATAAGTTCCTAAGTTGTAGAGAGGCTTCATCGCGGTGTATGTAATATGTACATTTCCCATCATTGCTTCATAGTGAATTTCTTGGTGTGGTGTAGCTCAATGTTTTTTTTCTCCTTTTTGGGTTTTTCCACATTAAATATTGATGTTCTTAAGTTCTTATGTAATTTCTTATTTGTATGGTTCTGTTTAATGTTCTAATTCAAATCTCTCGGATGGTATTTTTGCATCTTAATTCAATTTCATTAAATGATCTTAATAAAACCCTAAATACCTTAATAAATTATTCGATTGCACTCTAATTCTCAAATGAGAGCTCTGTCCAGAACACACGAGTCAGCTACCTTCTCTTCCTTCAGTCTAGGCCTGGCCCAGCCCAGCCCAGCAAAACATGCACGCACACCTCCTTCTTTCTCCTTTACTACACGTTGCTTGACACGTACCTGCACGCACGAGTCTTATCCTCCTCTTCCTCTGCAAGCACACACACATGCAGAGTCTCTTCTTTATTGCTAGGGCTCGAGTTCTACTTCGCTTGCTCGCACTCGACTTCGCCTTCTCCTTCTCCATCTCCTTCATTCGGCTAGAGCACAACATCACCTCCTCCTATAGCTATGTAAAGCTTCGAAGCCTCTTTCAACCGCAATCGGTGACTGCTTTCCTTCCCTATCTTCCTTTTTTTCTGTCTTCTTTATTTTCTCAATCACCTACTCTCTCCCTCACTCTCTCGGTTTTGTTGGTTTGAAAAGGACACATATGGCTCTTAAGTCCCACTATAACGATGTTTAACCCACACTATTGATTTAGTTATTATTATTATTATTATTTTATTTATTTATTTAAAATTTCAGTTATTAAATCTTTGAGCCTATAATGAAGTTCCAAGAGAAATACTTGAAATATGTTGATATTGCTTATATTTAATTCATTAAAGATATGTATATTAGAATTGTTAACACTAGGAGGATGAGCCAAGTATTTTCCTATTTTAATTGGATACATTAGGGATTGACTTGAAGCAAAAATGAAAATTCATGACTAGAGGGAGTTCACGAAAAAAATTGAATTGTGAAGGTCAAGTTTAGCGTCGAAATGCATTCGTTTGAGTAAGATCTATAATTGAATACATGGAATGTATTTTAGTAGCAGTAGATCTAGTAAAGGGGCTGTAATATTTGGGCGATCAAGTCATTAAAAATAGTGAACGTTTTAGATATCTTAGGTATATTATTTAAAGTGATGGTGACATAGATGGGGATATTATTAGTAGAATTCAAGTTGGATGGTTAAAGTGGGGGAATGCATCAGGCCTATTTGTGTGATAGAAAAGTACCACTTAAAATTAATGAAAATTTTATAAGATGGTGGTGAGATGTTGTCGCTGAATGCTTGCATGTAAGAGAGAAGTATAAAATCAAGTATTGTTGAGATGAGAATGCTCAGGTGGATTAGTGGCTTTACACTTAGAGACAAAATGTGAGACAAATATATCCGTGAAAGGTTTGGACTAGCTCCAGTGGCAGACAAGATTAGAGAGAGTCGCCTTTATATGGTTTGGCCACATTAAACATCAACCGTTTGATGCCCAATTAGGAGAGATGTTTTAGATTTTATTTATGTTAAGAAAAATAGATGTAGCTCTAAATAAATTTGGGCATGTTGTATAAAAAATGTTATTAATTTATTATTGTCAAATGAAAATATGACACTCAATAGGATATAATGAAGAAAAATAATTCATGTAGTTGACGCTACTTAGTGGGATAAAGGCTTGTTGTGCTTGTAGTTATTGTTGTTGATTGTCTTCGAGCTTAATTTTAACATTCATTTAGCGAACTTTGCATGATTGGAATTAGGATGGTATATAACCCCTACTTAAAGAGTTTTATGGTCCTATAGGAGGATCTTTAATGATATTATCGAAGCATGAACATGGTTGCTTGAAACCCATCTTTGTATGATTTGTTAAGACTTGGCCCAAGGGCTAGAAATTATTAAGGCGGGAATGGTCGATCAGACTGACATATTAAATTTAAATTTCTATCACTAATTAATGAAATGATCATCCAAATAATTGAAAGAACCATTATTATAATAAAATTCAATTCAACTTAAATGTAAAGCAATTGTAAATATAAGCACTGTTCACTTATTTGTCCGCATTTCTGATAAAAAATTTTAATTTTCACTTATTTTCTATTAAAAGACTTTTGAAAATGTTGGTTTAAATTATGACTGAGTTATCAACAATTTAGTGTCTACTCATATTTCTAAAATTACAGTAACATAAAGGAATTGAAGAGATAACAACATGCATGATTTATAAACTTTTCTAATATAGTTTTGTTATAAACTTGCAAGATTTAACATCATATCATTAAAATTTATATGACTAAATAAGCTATATATTACATCTTATCACTCAAATATATATCTATATAAGTTTGTCATAAATCTCTATTTTATTCCATAAATACATCGTTCCTAAAAATTAATTAAATATTTGACATTTTATCACAATTTAACTATTAAGGTCCTTATTAAGTTTTTTCTTATTATAATTTTTAATAACATATCTAACTAGTATCTTGAATTTTTGAACTGCTATTTATAGCTGCTTCATTTTTGGTAGAAGATCTGTTTTCTCAACATTTTCTAAAGTTGGACTTGGCTCATTTACTTTTATGCCTCTTGAAGTGGCTGTGGAATAGATAAGTTACAGGGAGGATATTTGAAGGTTATAACTGCGTTATACCCCATGTAACCTCTCTGTAACCTACTTGTATCTTCTAGTTAGTTTCACGCTTCTTTTTTTATATATAGGTATCATATATGGTTACAGGGAGGTTACAGGGGCTATAACGCGATTATAACCTCCGAATATACTCCCTATAACCTATTTGCAGGTTACAGACGTACGCAGCTCTGCGTACGTCTTATGTACGCAAATTTTTTCTGTGGAATAGAAGCATAAGTTCTCCCATTTTGAAAATATATTTTCTTCTCTTGCAGTCCAGGGACGCCAAAGGTAAAAGAGCAACCCTTGCATAATTTTGTACATTGGAGCGAACACTAGGGACAACTGCCGGTATGCGATTCCCTCAAATTTGATAAATCCTTTCATTCTTATGTTGTATATGTTCAGTTGAGTGTTGGCTTAGTGGGTAAAGAAAACCAAACGCTACTGTGTTTCGCTGTTTTACTTCGGGAATAAGTGGGTGCAAACTGAAGTTTTGTTCTGGGGACATGTTAATCATGGAGACTTAATTTACTCAACCAAATAAAGATTTGAAATTTAATTCCTATGTATTTACATACCTGCCACACTCATGCATGAGAAATGTGTATTTCACTTTAAGAAGTTAAAATGGTGTTATTTTTTGTGATATAATATAAATGTAAAATGTAAAGTTTAGGTTTTAGATATGCAAGGGATATTGGGGGCTGCTGCAGCAAAATGTGAAATAATTGTTCTACGTTTGTATTATCTATATATATATATATATATATATATATATATATATATA
>NW_018164962.1:1220229-1221962 GCF_001263595.1 Phalaenopsis equestris | reverse complement strand
CCCACACACGAGCCCCGACCATCCCTCATGCGCCTATAATTCGAGTACCACACCCTACAATGGGGGGGGAATCAAACCACATACCAGAGGGGACTTACAACTAACAAGCAGATGCCCGACCAACTGGTCAGAGTACGCGGCGCTTATATATCTATATATTTTTATAGATATATAGAGAGAGAGAGAGAGAGAGAGAGAGAGAGAGAGAGATTTGTGTGTAGCCATTCCTCATGCTTCCTTGTCACTCGTTTACTTCATGTTTGTGCCATTGTCTTAAACCTCGTGATGATGACGTGTGTGTGTGTGTTTTGTTTTTTTCCCTAAAAAGATGACGACTTGTGTGTTGGAAACTAGAATAATATGGATGTTCTTTCTAGGTAATTTTGACCATTCGGATGTGATGACGCTTGAACAGATCTCATTTGAGTAATTTAGGCTCAAATTATGCATGTCACGCTTACGCTCCACTACTTTTCATCATACTTGATCATTTCAATCATGGAAAGTCTTTATGTTGATCGAAAGAGTTTGGACTTGGTCCGGGTGCATCAATCATATTGTTCCCTCTTTTTTTTTTTTTTTTTTTTTTTTTTTTTTTTTTTTTTTTTTTTTAATTTCAACAACTTACTCATACCAATATGATTGAGGTAGTAATGCGATGTTGTGTTCAATGACCTTCTTTAACTTGATTTTATTTGTGCCTCAACCTGCATCACATAGTGATACAATTATATGGATACACAATTGTTTCTTAATAAATTTGATCCGTATCTGAAGTAGCTATATTTGTTATAAACTAA
The DNA here is from genome assembly GCF_001263595.1 of Phalaenopsis equestris. Classification (NCBI taxonomy): domain Eukaryota; kingdom Viridiplantae; phylum Streptophyta; class Magnoliopsida; order Asparagales; family Orchidaceae; genus Phalaenopsis; species Phalaenopsis equestris. The sequence continues at coordinate 1,221,162 of NW_018164962.1, read as the reverse complement.
TTGATCCTGTGGATTTTCAATTAATGTTTTTAATGTCACACCAAGAGGTTCAATTTCGCTCTTCTCTAAGAATATGCATGCATGTTGACATAGTGAAATTGAAATAGAAACTGTAGGCTTGTATCATTGTAAATGACCCTGGTTGAAGCTGCAGCTTGATTAGATAGCCTTGAAAGTTTGTTCTTTATTTTTATTTTTATTTATCTTTTTATTGTCGAGCTTTGAACACAGAATTTCTCCGTGTATTTAATATTTACGAAAAAAATATTACATCAATACTACACACGTAGAGTAACGTGCGTAGTCAATAAAATAATGTCACGACACCCCACTCGACAGAAAAAAAAACGACACGGTAAAACGAGAATATTCCCTCATGTGTTATTCATGTGTTATTGTGTGTTATTTATGTGTTACTGATGTCTTATTGTGTTATTATAACACCAAGAATATTCTCAGAACACAATAACACATGAATAATTAGGGCTGTCAATTTGGCTCGTTCGCGAACAGGTCGTGTTCGCTCGTGTTCGGCTCGTTCGTTAAGCCTAACGAGCCGAACACGAACAAATTGTCAAGCTCGAAATGTAAACGAGCTGAACACGAACAAAAGTTTGTTCGCTCGTGCTCGGCTCGAATTAGCTCGAAAACAAAGATATATTAATATACATAATATATATTCATAAAATTAAATATTATAAAATATAATTAATTAAATTTAAAAAAAAAATAAATTATCATATTTTAAAAAATTTTTCCTATAAATTATAATATATAAAAAAATATTAAGAATATTATATTACTAATTTACTATAACTTATATAAATATTATATATGTATTGTCGTATAGGATATTAGTTAAAAACATAAAACCCTAACAATCCGCTCCCATTCCCGTCTCGAAAGTTTTGGGGTGCGGCTGTCTTTCGCTCC
>NW_018164962.1:1209945-1217984 GCF_001263595.1 Phalaenopsis equestris | reverse complement strand
CCGGATAAAGCTTTTAACAGAAAAGGGATAATTACATGCGAAGCACTTGGTAGTTGTTTGTGAAGCAACCAAAAAGCTTTTAAAAAAGTTTTCTCATCACATAAATTTTTATAAAGCAACCAAAAAGCTTCAGATAATTATGATAGCTGTTTGTAAATTGTAAAGCAAGGCTATGAAAAAAGCTTCCTCAAATTGCAATGGTTCATTTATTTAACCTGCAGATTTTATAATGGTATGGGCTCTATTTTTCAACTTGGTGCTCTATTAATAGTTGCAGATTTTATAATTAAGAAAGGTGCTTTTTGTTCCTCACGGTGGATTCATTCTTTCAATATTCTTTTGTTCCTTAAATTATTTTGGTCATTTGATGGCGTCTGTAGTGTTGTTACTGCGTTATGATGGTCTATTAATAGCTGCAGATTTGAACCACATCAATTGGATCAGTTTTTCATGATGAAAAAGTGTCTGAGTGTTTGTGGATGCTCCATCGGATTGGTAATAAGCTACTTCCTACCTGTCAATTTGATAATTATAATGCTGAAGAGAAATTGTTCTTGTTTCCTCAATGTTTATACAATCTGAAAGTCTATATTTTTCAGTTGTTGACGTAGTTAGAACAGATAGTCAACTTGAATTCTATGGAGATTCAAAAAATATGGCTAGAATGTCAGATATTCTTGCTGTTTATGCCTGGATTGATCCGGCCACAGGATACTGTCAAGGAATTCCCCTTATGTCCAATTGTCTCTCATTTTCTATGTTTGTTCTATGAAGTTTTTGACATAAACTGTTTTGTGATAAACTGATATTTTTCTTCGTGTTTTTTAATGTGGTTTTACCATTAGGTATGTGCGATTTGCTCTGTCCTTTTGTTGTGTTGTACGAGGATAATGCCGATGCCTTATGGTGCTTTGACATGCTTCTAACTTCTAAGGGCCACCAGGTTCCTCAAGAGCTCCTCATCAAAGTTGGAGAAGTATTTGAGATGTTTCAGCAGCACCAGTTCAAGAGCTCGTGTCGGACTAACATTTTCATGAAGTTATAATGCACAGAAATTAGTTTTAGTTATATGAGATTGAGTTGTATGTAAAACATAAGAAGATTTAAATGTTCAATACAATTATTTTTAGATTTAGATTTTTATTTTATGATTTTATTTGTATTTTTTTTATTCTTGTTTAGTTTGTACATTTTAAAATTTCTAATAAATTGATTCTTATTTATTAAGCTTTTGTCAAATAATGTTAATATTCTTGTAAAAAACAGATGTAATTAATTTTGTGAAGTTTTTTGAATTCATTATTTTTTAAGTTAATAAATTTCTGAATTTCTGTATGAAATTTGTCCTTCAAATATTTTTATACAAAATTATTATTTTTTTAAAAAAATAATATTTATTAAATAATTTTATATTCTAACGAGCCATTTTCGAGCCGAACACGAACACACTGTTCACGAGCCATTTCGAACACGAGTTGATTTCGAACACGAGCCAGATTCGAGCGAGCCGAACACGAACCGAGCCTAGGCTCGCTCAAGCTTGGCTCGTTTACAGCCCTATGAATAACACAATAACACATGAATAACACATGAGAATATTTCCGACAGAAAAAAACGGCGCGGTAACACGGTGAAATATTTCCCCCTATGTTATTCATGTGTTACTGATGTCTTATTGTGTTATTATAACACCAAGAATATTCTCAGAACACAATAACACATAATAACACACAATAACACATGAATAACACGGGAGAATATTTCTGACATAAAAAAACGGAGCGGTAACACGGTGGAATATTCCCCCCATGTTATTCATGTACTATTCATGTGTTATTGTGTGTTATTCATGTATTATTCATGTGTTATTGTGTTATTATAACACCAGGAATATTTTCAGGACACAATAACACATGAATAACACGCAATAATACATGAATAACACGGGGGAAATATTCCCCGTGTTACCGCGCCGTTTTTTTTTCTGTCTCGTGGGATGTCGTGGCGTGATTTCATTGGCTACGCACGTTACTCAACGTGCGTGGTACTGATGTAATATTTTTCAATGTTTACATACTTAGCACACAAATTTTATGTATTTACATACCTTTTCATATTTATATGCATATCATTTTGGTGTTTTAAATTTATGCTTGAAAAAGGTAGATTTCATTTTTTTTTTTACTGTACTAGTAGTATTGCTGATGTGGCATTACAGATTTAAGTTCTAGTTGTCATAATATGAAAGTTTAGGTGTGAGATATGTAAATACATAAGAATTCTGTGCTGTGTACGTAAATGCCCCTAATATATTGTAAATTAAATACACCAAGTAATATTTCAAATTGAAATTTAAATGTGAACGCAGTTTCATGTAAGACATGTAATTTTGAAATTGTACCAACTGCCAAGCAGTACGAATATGTAGTTTTACCATTTCATATGGATATTGTATGCAGAAATGCATACAGTGTTTGATCTCTATCATGGGAAAAATATTACATCAGGACTCTTAACGTAGAGCTACGTTCGGAGTTCACTGATATATAGATACGTGGAAGGGACAAAAAATTAAAAAAAAAATTTATTTTAGCGCAGGAGAATATTCCTCTCGTGTTATTGTGGTAATATTCATGTGTTATTGTGTTCTGAAAATATTCCAAATGTTATAATAACACAATAACACATCAATATAACTAGAATAATACCTGAATAATACAAAATAATACAGGAGGAATATTCTCCTGTGTTACCGAACTAGATCACAGAAAACGCGTGCATTTCTTTGAAGTCATGTCTGCATATAAATGGACTCCGAACATAACTCTAAATTAGAAGTCTTGATGTAATATTTTTCCGTTCATCACAACCACATTCAACTACACTTTTTTATATATAAAAGAAAAAATTACATCAGACGGAATTCTTATATATTTACATAGCATAAAAAAATACAACTATCATTAATTATAACAAGTGAAATACAGCCTTTCATGCATAATCTGTAATACTAAAATGTTATAAATGAAAATATCGAAGTTTAGGTGGTACATAAATGCATTAAGTTTGTGCGTGATGCATGTAAAATTATAAGAAAAGAAAACTTATTTATTAATTGGGAGTATTTCATTGAAGATTTTGTAAATATATATTATAGCGACATAATTAAAAAATAAATGCTGCAGTAATCTAATCTTTCGTCATTAATGATATCCGCTGGAACAAGTTTAAGCAATAACTATTTTATTAATTAGGTGATTAAAGACTATACTTAATTAATATAACAAATAAATAAATATGTATTTTTAATCCCTCTCATGATTATGATAATTGATAAGGTGATCAAACAATTTTACTACAATAAATACTTTTTATTTATTTTTTTTTAAAGGTGACTTTAAAATATCATTAAAGAAATATTAATAGATATTTGCTTAGAATTGGGTCTAATTATTGCGTGCGGAGAGCGCACGCAGAGCTGCGCGCGCTCCAGTCGCGATGCGCGGCTGTGATTTGAAAGTGCACGCAGCTCTGTGTGCACTCTCCGCATGCAATAATCGCTCTAGAATTGGAGGATATTTTTGAGTAAGTTTGCAATAATATTTAAAATAATATTATTTTCTACAAGATAAATGCTAACATTATTATTTTTGAATGAAGACGTCATTTTCACAGATACCAAACTTTTTGGGTGGATATCTTAACTTTCCAATATATTTGTTAAATAAAAAAGTTGATTTTGTCTTTAATAGAACCATTTATTCTAGGGTTTTTTTTTTTTTGTCTAGAAATAAATGCCAACGTGTTATAAATATTTTTTAGAAAAAAATAACATGTCATTGTAAAATAATATTTTAAAAATAAATTATTATATGTTTTATTATAAATTCTTTCTACATTCATGTTTTTTTTTTTTGCTTCTTATTTTTCGAGATTTTGAAGGTGATAGAATTAACATCAGCATCACTAAATTGTAAGATTATTCGTTGTCCGGTATTGAATCCAAAGGTGTTCACGGAGCTGCCAGTATCGATGACGATACTCCTAACTTCGAATTTTATGGCCTCATCGTAGGGGGTTCTTTGTTGGGAAAGATAATCGTCCGTGAATGTGATGGGAGGATAACCTCCTATCATCTACATGGATGCGAGGTTGCACGACTTAGCCATCCTGGTCCTCTTATGGGAGCTCCGTCAAGGGTCATCAATTCCTCAGAGAATAGGCAGGACTATCCAGATGACATGAACAATGTTCGTTCGGACGGGCTCGGGCGGACACTCCAGCACTGATGCTTTCCCATGTCTTTGCCTCGAGTGTCTCTGGGCCATGAACTCCTTCAACATCTCTATCATGATCAACTTCTCGATGAGACTCTAGAAGTGCCTATTTTCCTTTGTGTCGTGGTCGTGATCCCAATGATATTTACAATACTTCCTGGTGTTCCAGAGAAAACCTTCGACTCTTATCTGTGCGAGCTCCTTGAAATATTCTTGTCCTGAATGATGTCCACAATTTCCTCCATTGACACACTCAAAGGGATAGCTCGCAAGCCCTCGTAGTCTTTGTATGACTGCTCATAACATTGTGTCGGCCTCTCATAGTATGAGGCCGGATGTGAGTTTCAATTCCTTTCCTGGCCACCGCGTTGGCTGTATCATCTGGACCTTCCGTTATTACGAGAGGACTGGTCGTTTTCGAAATAGCACCAGACGGGTGGTCTGTGTGAGCTCTCTTCTAAGCATGGTGACCTTCTCATTCTCACTTGGGGTACTCTTCTCCGCTAGGATGTGTTTGTTGCCTCTACGCAACGGCTCGGTCAAGACTTGAGTTTCATTAATGTTGAGGTCATAGGAAAACCTCTCAGACCCCAAGCCTTATTTTAAGGTGATTACGGTGGCGTCGACCTTGAGGTATTTTACCTCTAACATCTACCTCTGGATCGGTACAATGAATGCGCGCAGACTCTCGTGCTAACCTTGCTTGAGTTGCCATAATGATTGCACACTCTTGGTGGGCTTCCGGGCACTGGCAAACTGCGCTAAGAACAACCTCTTGAAATCAACAAAGTTGTTGATGGTCCCAACCAAAAGTGCATGGAACCACTTCAAGGAAGACAACCTCAAACCTCAAAGTGATGAAGAACAGACGATACTTGAACGCGTCTTAGATTCTGAGCAAACACATGGCCAACAAGAAATACAACGATATGGTCAGCGGGATCTGACCACCCCTTATAAACCTCTAAGGCTGGTAATTTAAATTTTTATGGGGGCTCTTCTCCAGATACATGGCGGGAGAAAGGGTTCTCTCCCTGATACGATACCTCAATGAACCCTAACTCTTGTCTTTCCACCGTGGCGGATCCTGTACTGTCTTGATACTGCAATCCTCTTAGAACAGTTGTCCCCTTTCTGTCGTTGTGCGTCGGCGCCACCTCCCGTGGCTGATTCTGTTCTTGTTGGGCCCAATTTTTTGCCACGACAGTAAAGGTCCGCAAAACTTTGACGATCTAACCCGACACCTGTTTTATGATTTGAGTTCTCATCTTCTGTATTCCTCTCTACATACATTCTTCGATGTCATCTCATGAGGGATCTACGTTGGCCAATGCCCTTTGGTCACTCCCTTTTCTCTGTGATTGTTGTGCTCCTCTTCTTGTCGATGACATGACTCTATGCTCGTCACATATTTTAGAATGTTGAATTCAAATATGTTTGGTAGACATGCCTAAAGAATAGACCGCTCAGGGAGAGAGAGAGAGAAAGATGAACAATAGCACAATAATCAATAGTAACATCGTGTAACTTTTATTCATGAAATTGGCCTCTATTTATATGAATGGATCATCATACAATTACACATTATACCCCTAAACTATGTAGTTACGACAGAGCTATTTTAGTCCACACATAATAAGGCCTGTGGGGCTCATGAATGTGGCTAGTTGGCTGTTAGGTTGAGCGACCATTAGGTCGGGTGACCATCAAACCTGGCAGCAGTGAGGTCGGGCGGCCGTCTAGCTGGGTGACTATCCGGCGAGGCGGACATGAGTTCTAGTGGCCGTTACGTTGGGTGACTGTGCGGCAAAGCGGCCGTCAGATCAAGTGTCTGTGAGGTCGAGCAGTTGTTAAGTTGGGTGACTACTTGTTGAGGGTTCATGTCAACTGCTTTGGAATTGCAGGATCTGTTTTACTATTCCGGTCAGGTTCATCCGAGTGGATTTGATTAGATGGATTCTTTAGGGGTGATCTACGCTTTCTCCGTCTGAGGTGCACTGTCTTCTCACTACGTGAGGCTGATCGACTGAGTGTGTGGTTATGGGTTGTTTTTGGTAGGTCCTGCAGGACCATGTCACCTCTTCCACCATCCACGAGTTATATTTGTGATTCGTGCCGGCACATTTTCGATGTACAACCAACTTTTCTTATCTGAAGAAATTAAATATGTAAACTTTGAGAAATTCAGACGATTTAAAACATTTATTTAAAGAGGGTAAAGAGACTTCGCTGTTCCATATAAAATAGAATTCCATTATAGCGAAAGGGCCGATTGGCAATCTAACCGCCGCTATATTTATTTATAAAATTAATTCTTAATTGGTATAAGAAAATATATAAAAATATAATTTTGAATGTTATTGTATTATAATTTTTTTCTTACTTCGAAAAAAATGTTTTTTTTTCAAGTAAGTTGAGTGCAAAGGGCAATATACCGCGACCGCATGATTAAAAACTAATCCCTCAATCATTATATCACGACTAAGTGCGCAATATACGTACTTATATGCGGTATAACAGTTAAGAGTGTAGTTTTCCACCATGAGTTTGTGGTTTCGAATTGCACATATTTCTATTAGACTCACCTTTCTGTGAAAAAAAAAATAAAAATTAAGTGCATTTACGCACGACATAATGGTTGAGAGTTTATTTGTAAGAAAAATAGATGATATTGTTTGATATAGATATCACATTTTAATAGACTTATTAAAAAAATAATTTTCATTAAAAACCTCCTTAAAATATTATAAAGTTGTAATTAAATAAAATATGATAGTAATTTGTAAAATAAAACTATCAAAAAATTATCGCAAAACATACTCTAAATCGTTCGATTAAAAACAAATTGTTAATGAAAAGTTGAGAGGAAAATATATTTTTATTTATAAATACAAAATGCAATGAGTGTAAATAATTGAAATTTGAAGATCTTGAGGGTGATGGTTATTATTAAGCAAGAGTATATGACATTTTAGCAAATAAATTAGACTACATTAAATGTTATACTGTAAACCTTGCCGGAGACTTCAACATATAAGAGATTATGCAATGATGTTATGGCACATGTTTTGTAAAGATGGCAAAGATCAATGGAACAAAATGTTTTAGCCCAAACCTTGAGCGGTTATTGTTGCAATTAAAGCAATTTTGTGGTGCAATTCTTGGGAAAGATTGTTGTGGTAGGAGCAAGTTTGTAACATAAGTTTTGTTATATATTGTGGGAGCACAAGAAAAATTTTAACACGCCATTGTAATTTGTAAGTCTTATTAATGTTTGGACACGAGCAAGATTATGACAGTTTTTGAGATAGACACATGATTGTAATACAAATAAGGTCCTGTTTGGGGCAACTGCAGCTTAATAAGAAGCAGTTGTGAAGCTATTGAAGAATAGTTTGATGTTGCAAAAAGGTGAGAAGACTGTTAGAATTTTTTATTTTTTATTTTTGAAAAAGTCGGATCGCAGCTAGAAATTTGTCACTGCATCTAGACAGGATCGGTGAAAAAAAACTGATTTCAGCGGCAGCTTTTTGAAAAAGATGCTAAAACGCAATTTATCCAAATAGGCAATAAGATTCTTATGTAGACCGTGCAACTATAATTATTGTGTCAATTTAATGAAATGTCGCTTCGGTAATTAAATAGTGAGATTATGTTATATCTTGCTCGTGTTCGGCTCGTTTATATTTCGAGCTCAAAAAGTGTGTTCGCGTTCGAGTCGTTTGCTTAACGAGCCGAACACGAGCTGTTCACGAACAAAGA
>NW_018164962.1:1204244-1209627 GCF_001263595.1 Phalaenopsis equestris | reverse complement strand
ACTTATCGAACAAAATTAACGAGCCGAACACGAACAACGACTCGTTTTGACAGCCATATTTATAAGGTGGCATTTTGTAAAAATTAAAGTTTAGGTGTTAGATACATAAATACATAAAAATTGAGCGGTATTTATATAAATATTTTTTACAAGTATATACAAAAAATTTGAGCTATAATTAATCGGATTGTGCTTAAAGTTATGACACAATATCATTTAATGCTCTTTTTTTCAAAATTTATGAATATAGGCAATTATTTATCTTATTTACATTTTAGCCCTGGCCAAAATTAAAATATGAGCAAATAAACATCTATAATTAAAATAAATCACAAAAATGCTAATCATATTAAAAAAAAACATAATTGACTAACAGTAGGTTTTTTATTATTTCATCGAACATCGCATGCACGATCTCCATCGTCGAAAGTGGGGCCCATTGAAATACATTTTTGTGGCGATCGACGATGGAGATCGAACACTGCATGTATGGAATAATTTTTCTTGTTTAAGAGGCTATAAATTCAAATCGCATATTAAATAATTTATCACATAGTTTACCAAAAAGTCCAGATAATGTGTTATTTATTGTATAAACCTTATTATAATATATATTATTTACAAATTGAAATGCAAAATTTATTGAAGTTTGAGGTGCTTAAAACTCTTCGGATGAAATAACGAAGCCTGGCATTGACTAGAACTATTGACTGTCTAATAAAATGTAATTTGAGAAAAAAGAGATAATGTTGGATAAGAAAAAAAATAAGATATTTTGTTTTAAATAGCCGAAATAATGGAGGCATTTACATACATACCACCCAATTCTTATATATTTACATATCTCGCCTAAACCTTCTTTTTTGTATATTTTGACCGTACAGTGTTTATAATGTAAAGACATAAATAAACAAACTGTATACTTCTAATGTCTCCCTCTTTTTTTTCTTGTAACTGTAAAATTAAAAATGTACATTTAAGATGGGCAATTACATACATACTGTTAGGTATGACTTCTATATTATATTGTGACAGATGTTGGAGCTGGACGGAGCCCACGAGCGGAGTGGAGCGGAATGATCTGTCCAATCGGGGGCGTTGCATTATGTGAGTTGGGTGCGGGGGAAACACCTCGCGGTTTGGCACATGGGTGATTTAAGTAATTACATATTGTACTAACATATTGTACTATTAAGTAATTACATATTGTACTATAGGGCTATATATATGTCATGTCTGTAACCCTAGGTAAGCTGAATATTGTATTTTGTATTATTTTCTGAATATTGAAAAAGAAGTCGCCGCTCTGCTCTCGCGGCCGAACCTCGAAAATTTATGTGTGTTCTTCTGGATTTGTGTCGATTCTTATTTTTCTTCACCCAAATTTCTCAACAGATACCAACCCAGATCCTATGTATTTACATATCTAACTACTTAATTTTACATTTATACCTCCTAGAACTGGTATTTGATGCACTGTTGCAGCATGAACCTCCCTCTAACAGGTCAGATTTATTGTTTTTTTTCATTTCTTGTAAGCTGCTTAATGAATAAAGATAATGAAAGATAATGATTTGTTTGTTATTTGGAAAGAGTCATTTGATAGAGATTAGTGGGAATATTAGTGCTTTAATTGAGGTATTAAGATGATGAGAAAAGACTGGCAACCAATCAAAGAATGAGTCAAATTAATTTTCTGTACTATTATCAAATCATTAGTGACATCTGAGTAGATGGACATTGATTAAATGCAACATACAAAACAAGAGCTTGGACAGCAATGACTGGGCTTTTACTTGGAATTATATTTGAATGTTATATAATTATGTTTGAAAGTTTGGAAGTGTTTTATGGGAGGACAAGATTTAGTAAATTCGAATTTATCAAATTCAGATGTTGATGTTGTTAATTTAGAATAGTGTTTAGTTCGATTTAGGGTTAGATGCAATTTCAATTTGTTTGTTTTGTTTAGCATAAATTCACGCTTGTAAGTATTTTCGTAGGTTAAATCTGCTAAATCCGCGTAATAATTGGGTTTAATAAATCAGAATTTACCCGAAAGAAGTGACGGAAATGCGAGAAAATTGGATTTAGCAGAGTGAAAGATTAGTTTTGTTGATTTTTGTGATTGGTTGGATTAAATATTATTTAAAGTATGTTACTAATTAAACACCCCCTTAATGAGTTTAAGGGTCTACTTAGAATGGCTTTATATCTATGTTGAGTATTAAATCGCCACCACAATTGTATTTGGAGATCATTTTTTTTTTTTTCTGTTTTTTAGAAATTTTGTGATGCGAAGCTAGTTTTTACAATATGATTTGTTAAAGTGTGGTGGTTGTAAGAAATACTACATAATTTTTTTTTTTTGGAAATAATAAACATTTTTCTTCGTCAAAGTGCACCGGGGGTTGGGGGTTGGGGAATGTTTTGGTGAGAGTTTCCATAAGATTCATAGCAATAATCATCAAAGAACATGGGGCTTCGGCAATGTTGCACTTTTGGATAGTGTCGAAACCAACAACTACAATCTGAAAATTGTTGAATGACAGTAGGGGATGTTGCGAATATGAAAATCAGTCTGCTATTCAAATTATTATTTTCTCATGTTTGGCAGCAAATTTGATTTGATACTCGAAATTAATTGCTAAAATAAATGCTCTTGATTCTTTCTATAATTTGATGCAGAAGAGAAAATGAAATAATTAATGAGCTTCATTAATTATTTGATTAATTCATTAATGAGCCTAATGACATGATGTAATTAATAAATAGGTATACTGACTCCCCTTGTAATCTATCTTTTGCGTTGGTTTTAGAGGGAAAGAAATTGCATGTATAATTTTCCCATTGGCTTCCTTCTTCGATGTGGCTCTCGATTTAGAGAGAGAGAGAGAGAGAGAGAAGCTTGGAGTTCCTATTCTTTTTCTTCTTCTCGACGTAGCTCTCGGTTTAGAGAGAGAGAGAGAGAAAGGGAGAAGAGAGAGGGAGAAAAGAAGAGTAATTTTTTATAATCATCGAGGTGATTGACGGGTGTAATCCTCAAGCAATAAAATCTTTTGCAGTTTTGCGAACGAAGACAATTTATTGAACCACATAAAATCTGTGTGTTTCTGCATTGTTTTTTGTATTGCGATTTTTCTCGAACCGATTCTTTGATTTATTGTCACCGTTTTTCACAACAACTAGTATCAGAGATCATGTTTGAATCTAAGGGAAAGTGATGGCCAGAGATGATGTGATGACATCGAGGATCGAGAAGTTAATGACACAACTTTTGGTTACTAGAGGATGTAGATAGAGAACTATCTTTATTAGAAGAAATTTCATCTTCCGTTACTAGAAAAACGACCAGAAAAGATGGATTCTCTAGCAGAGAATTAGACTTGTGAGTTGACAGAACTTCCACCAGAGAAGAAGACATTGCACAACAAGTGTGTGTACCAGATGAAGACGGTGTTTGATGGCAGTAAGAGGTATAAAGCTATATTTGTTTAAAAGGGCTTTCAGCAGATGCATGATATTGCTCATGCAATGAGAGTTGTAAGTAGATATATGAGTAACCCAGAAAAGAGCTTGTAGGTACAAAGCTATGTTGACTATGATATATCGACTAAGAGTGTTATTATTGAGAAGCTGAAGTTGTGCTTGACTTCAGTTGGTCTTCTAGCGTGAAAACAAAGAGCTTTGAGTTATAGAGGTGGAGGATATCATATTTGAAGAAAATGAAGACAGAGCTAGTGGAGGATGCAGCCAGTGTACCAGTCTCCAAGTGGGAGAATTGTTGCAAATATGAAAACCAATCCACTGTTCAAATTGGTATTTTCTCATGTTTGACGGTAAATTGGATTTGATACTCGAAACTAATTGCTAAAATAATTTCTCTTAATTCCTTCTATGATTTGCTGCAGAGGAGAAAAGAAAATAATTAATGAGCTTCATTAATTATTTGATTAATTTTTTAATGGATCTAATGACATGATGTAATTAATAAATAGACATACTAGCTCCCCTTGTAATCTCTCTTTGGCGTTGGTTTTAGAAGGAAAGGAATTACATGTATTATTTTCCCCTTGGCTTCCTTCTTTGGTGTGGCTCTCGGTTTAGAGAGAGAGAGAGGAAGGGAGAGAGAGAAAGAAGCTTGGAGTTCTTATTCCTTTTCTTCTTCTCAGTGTAGCTCTCGGTTTAGAGAGAGAGAGAAAGGGAGGAGAAGAGTAATTTCTTGTAATCATCGAAGTGATTGACGAGTGTAATTCTTAAGCAATAAAATCTTCTACAGCTCTGTGGACGTAAGCAATTTGTCGAACCACGTAAAATTTGTGTTTCCGCTGTTGTTTTCCGTTTTGTGATTTTCTCTCGATCCGATTTTTCTCTTTAGTGCCGTCATTTTGTTGGGATTCTTTCAATTAGGATTCCCAAATTAATTAATGCTCTGTTTCAGTTTCAATTCATGTTGGAATTCCTTGCTGTTTTCAAGGGAAATAAATTTCTTTCATTATAATTCCCAAATTAATTAATGCTCTGTATTAATTTCAATTATCATTGGAATTCTTTGTTGTTTTCAAGAGAAATAAATTTCAGAATGTAGTCCATATCAGAATGTAGTCCATATAAATGTAGTCCATATAATGTCTAAGTTCAACACTAGAATTCAGTAACGTTCCATAACGTTTATAATGCGAGAAAAACTCGCATATGCCCTGCTCACGTCTGTTGAACTTTGTGATGGGCAGAGCACTGTAATTAAACGTGATACTTGTTGTTTTGGTCCCTAAGCTTGCTCATCTTCATTTTATTTGCACCATTGGGCTGTGAGTGAGAGAATTTTAGAAGATCTATAATAAAAAATTTGTCGTGAGAGTTGTGAGTGTCGACTCTGTTCGTGCAGGTTATGGCTGGAGGTATGTATGATCCCATCTCGCTTTGGCTTTTCGATTCAAATATGTTTGTTTATGTTTGTGAACATGTTTAGATCGAATATGATATTATTACTTCATTTGGTATCAGAGCCTTGTTAGATGTTGCAAACTGCTCATCGATGGCTTTCAGAAGGTCCTTGACCTTATTATGCTGCTCGACAGAACCACGGATACCATCAGATATCTTGGTCTTTATGAACATCACAGAGAGGCGATTGGATCACTCCCATTTTTCATAAAGATCAACAACATCCGGAATGCTGGTTTCAATAATGGCAGGTGATTCGTCTTTTCTTATAGCATAATCAATATCCATTTATCCTAAATGGAGAAGAACTCTCTCTTTCCACACCTTATAGTTATCACTCTTTAATTCGGGAATATCACACTTAAAATCAGAAATGTTTGAAGGTTGAATAACTGCAAAAATTTTAAAAATACAAGCTCATTATTATTATTATTAT
>NW_018164962.1:1200088-1204134 GCF_001263595.1 Phalaenopsis equestris | reverse complement strand
TCTAACAACTTTATGATAAAACTATCAAATTATGTTCCTTTTCTTAATTCTTGTGGGTAGATTAAGAAATATAAGTTGATATATAATCCTAATTAATCATACAAATATAAAAAAATTCTTGTGGTTAGATTTCATTATATCTCCTATGATTAATTACAACTAATGTTTTAATGTGATTCTTGAACTTAATATATAATTTTAATTAATTAAATATGTTGTGGCTATTCCCTAATTAATTAAAATTATATGAATCAACTAACAATAATTAATTCTTTATTAAGAGCTAAACATTTGCATGCAAATAAAATGAATAACAGTGCATTTTTTTTACTCAAAACGACATGTCGTTTTCACCAGCGCCCAGATGACAAGTCGTTTGACTCGTCTTCAACCTTCAGTCGGGTTATCTCGACCCGGTTTAGTCCCGCGGCTCCGAATGGGAAACCCGTCGGTTTTACAACCAAAATCAATGATTCAAATCACAGAAAGCTTAGAAATTTGATTTCAACATGATTTCCGGTTTTATTTTGGATTAACAACGTCAAACTTGAGAAGGCCGAGAAGGTGATCTATAGATTTAAAACACCGGGAAGTTAAACATGACAAGCTTCAGAGATTTAAAATCTATAGATCTAAAAATGTGAATACTTTGCATATGTAATTGAAATGAAAGTTTCTCTCTAAAAGTGGATGAGGAGCTAAGTTCAAGAAGGTGATGTTTAAATAAAACAAAAATAATTATAATAAGTTAAATAAAACAAAAAATAATTAGATATTTTATTTTAATTAATCATTTTAGATCATAAATTTCTAATCCCTTTATAAATATTTATTTATTTTTATTTTTTAAAATCATTGGCTAACAAGTAGAATAAAACCTTATTTACATTTATCTAACATCTAAAGTAAAATTTGAGTGTTAAATATATAAATACATAGATATTAGGTGGTATGTTTGTAAATGTCCCTTAAGGTATATAACACAAATAAAAATAATAAATCAAACAACGCAATGTTTTGTTTAATTTTATTGTCATTTTGGCGCCATCTATATATGCCTCTCTTGATTCTTCTGCATTTATAATCCCATTTGAATAGCACGTATTGCTTTTTGTCGACTGCCATCGTGCTGAATTCTTCTGCGGCAGACTCAATCCGAAGCTTCCATAGAGGTGACGGAAGAGAGGAGGCCGGATTCCGACGCACTGATATCGCCTGAGAAGTGGCCACTGCCGGCGAGGGTTTTGATACATGGATTTTGAATCCGGTACCAGCAATACGAAGGCGAAGCGAGTGGTTAGTTTTGCAGGCATTTTTTCTTTGAATTCATTCACTGTTTTTGGGGGAAACTGAGGTTTGTGGGTTCTTGAACCCATTTTGCTGGCGATTCCTGCGGGAGGGGATTCTTGCTGCGGATATTTATATGGTTTGTTTGGATTGAAAGATAGCTAGGGAAATGAAATCGCAACAGAGTTTCGGTTGATTACGAATCTGAATCAATTGATTTGAGCTTTTCAACTTTTTGGCGCTAGATAGACTCTAAACGTGAAGTAGCTAGTGAAGAAAATGTTTAAACTCATTGTTTCGTTAATGTTTAGCACGATTTGGTGCTATTACTTCTGCATTTATGTAATGAAATTATTTTGTTTGAGTCGGCATCCTTCAATTTTATATGTATATGGTTTTTTTGGATTGAAAGAAAGCTAGGGAAATGAAGTCGCAACAGAGTTTCGGTTGATTGCGAATCTGAATCAATTGATTTGAGCTTTTCAACTTTTTGGCGCTAGATAGACTCTAAACGTGAAGTAGCTAGGAAAGAAAATGATTAAACTCATTGTTTCGTTAATGTTTAGCACGATTTGGTGCTATTACTTCTGCATTTATGTAATGAATTTATTTTGTTTGAGTCGGCATCCTTCAATTTTTTGCTTCTCTATTGCTTTCATTTAAGGGGGGGAATTTTGATTTTGTTCGCAGAAAGTATCGATGACGACTTTTTGGTTGGCCTACCAGAGTTTGGGTGTTGTTTATGGCGATCTGAGCATTTCCCCTATTTTTGTTTATAATAATATTTTTTCGGGAAGAAGGAGACTTAGTGAAGATGATACTGAAATCCTTGGAGTTCTTTCTATGGTTTTCTGGACTCTTACTCTGATTGCTCTCTTGAAGTATATCGTTATTGTATTAGGAGCTGATGATAACGGCGAAGGTTCTGTTTCTCTTCTCTTTTACCCAGTTATTTTAAACATGTGACACTCTGATTTGGGGTTAAAATTTACAGAGAAAATAGATTCATTAAAGAAAAAAAACCCCATGTTTTCTCTTTGATTTGGAGAAGAAACTAAAACACCGGGAAGAAAGTGAAAAACCTTTTCTCTTATGTAGGGTTTAGGTTATGTTTTTTAAATTTTGAAAAGTTGAGTCTTAATAAGAACTAAGTTAGAAATTAATGATTAATAGTTAGAATGTGCTTTGAACTTGGGTCTCCAGCTTGGAGAGAAAATTCTCTGCCAACTTCTCCACAAGCCTTGCACCATTTAGGGTTTAATTTCCTTACTTGAACTGTTTGATGTTTTTGTTTCTTTTCTCAAACCAGTGGAGAATAGGTTGAAGAAGCGAATTGCTATAGTAAACTTCTCATAATTCTCAAAATTTCCTTGCTTAATAGAAGAATAAATGCCCAATTTCTTAACAATTATTCTTCCTGTGACGGTATATCACTAATATTATTATTTATTTATTTTCTTCCTCCTTTAGAGTATTTGATTCGGTCTCATATCTTATATGTGAAAAATATAATGAAATGTATACGAAACAATTCCAATCAAAAACATATTTTAACCCTAGGTTTATCTGTCTCATATTCCTTCCCCAGACTCCCAATGAAAAATTGAATGTATAACTTTCTTCACTCTAATATTGTCAATCAAAAAGAAAATAACTAAGTATTTTTTTTTCTCCCCTCAACTCCCAATCAGAGTGTTAAAAGTTGCATTCTTTGTGAAAAATTTGACTATTTTTGCAGGAGGGGTCTTTGCTTTGTACTCGAGATTGTGTCGGAGCTCAAAGCTTGGTCTTATCAATACATCCATTGCTGCTTGTAATCACTTGCCTGTATTTGAATTCCAAAAATCACCTGAAGAAAATAAGACTAGTTTGGTGATAAAAGGCTTTTTTGAGAAGCATCAAAGATCTCGAGTTGTTCTCTTTTTCATTGTACTATTGGGAACTGGCATGTTGATTGCTGATGGTGCCTTGACGCCTTCAATGTCAGGTATTATAATGTTTTCAGAAAAATTACTTAATTTGTTTGTTATTTATATTCTTAGATAGTCTTTTGCTAGTTTCCCATTGCACCCACCCACTTTCTCAACACAAACA
This sequence comes from Phalaenopsis equestris, assembly GCF_001263595.1. NCBI lineage: Eukaryota > Viridiplantae > Streptophyta > Magnoliopsida > Asparagales > Orchidaceae > Phalaenopsis > Phalaenopsis equestris. Next base: position 1,200,753 of record NW_018164962.1, on the reverse strand, counting down.
CACAAAAAGGGAAGATTGGATAACATATGTTATATGCTGATCAGGGCTATAACTGAGCCAGTGCACTCGACCAACAACTAAGAATACAACTAGGTTAATTTGTAAAAATTAATGTTTTGGGTGGTCTATATGTAATTATCCCTTGTTTAAATTAGTAAATAAACAAGTTTGAATGCTTTTTAAAAGGTCGGAAGTTAAATGAACTAAACATGAACATGATCTAACTTTTTATTTATGTTCATGAATAAGCTCATTTATTGTTCAACAAATTACTTGCTAAAAATTTTATTTTTAATTCAAAGATAACTTATATCATATATGAAATATCATTTGAATAAAATTTGATTTATTTTAACTTACATAATTTTAGATTTAATATTAATATATTATTATACCAGTATTATTTTAAGATTAATTATTAATTATATGTTTATTAATTAACCTAATCTCATAATTAATATATCATTATCCAACATATTCAATCAATCACACTTTTTAATAGTAATTAATTAATCATTATATAAATATATAATATTTATTCATTAATCATTCAATTCATATTAATTATATACATTATATATCCCTAATCTTTTTTCTCATCTTTGGATCACGGTTTGCTCAGCAGTCAGTAGTTTTAGATTATAGCCCGTTTTTCTGAAAGAGTG
>NW_018164962.1:1179768-1200076 GCF_001263595.1 Phalaenopsis equestris | reverse complement strand
AGAGTGTTGTCTTATTTATGCCATTTTTTTTTTCTCGTTCAAAGTTTGCCGAAATCCTCTTCTATCGCAACCTAAGAATTGTTTCATTTCATATGATGTTGGCAATTCACATATGATAGGAAATATGATGAAAATGATGGTATACTTTTAGAAAAAACTATTACCAAGTTTCTTGTGTGCATTTAATGTGAGTGAATGTTGCTAATATTAATGGTTATATACTTTAAGAAATTATAGAATATTTTTTTCCCTTGATGCAGTTGATGCATTGTGTTTGTTATTGACTTTTTTAACTGTAATAAATCATCTCGCTTTTAATGAGATGAAAGTGGTTATTTTGAGGTTTTGTGATGCTTCTGCTTCGCATGAAATGTTTATTAAATTTTTTTTCAAATTATTTAAGTTGTAGCTAATGAATATGCTAATTAATTCAATAAATTAATTTTTTTGGTATTTTAATGAATTAATTTAGTATTTATTTATATTATTTGAATTCAAGAAAACTTACTTGCAATATATATATTTTCTTATTTAAATTATGTATAATAATTAAATATCCTTTCATAATCTATTCAATTGCTCATTTTCTTAGATTTGTTTGTAAAATTATTTGTTAAGAATTTCATATGACATTCGTTCGAATTTTTGGCTTGTCTATTGACTCGTTTCATTGGCATAAATAAGTTAAGTATAAATCAATGTTAAGTATTATAAAATTTAAACATGCCAATCTTGATCATACATGTAACTGCTTGGCTCAACTTCATACCGAACATGAACAACTTATAATATTACCAAGCCAAGTTTAATATATGATATACTCAAACTCAACTCTGCTGGATTACAGCCCTAATGCTGATTCTTATAAGAAAAAGAAGCTTTATAAATTCCAGAAATTATTCTTTGGGAAATTTATATAAATACTGAATTTGTATGTATTTACATATATAACACCTAAATTTTAATTGCTATATATATGACACCTTATCTAATGTATGAAAATATTTATTTCACACTGATTTGAGTTGTGTGTATGTAAATACCCCTCATTCTTTTTATCGCAACAATGTAATTATTCAAAATAAAGTGATTTATGAGTGATATTTCTGATTCTTATTTTCTTCAGTTGTCACGCGCTGCGTGATTTTCACACGCAAAAAAGGGGGAAAAAATTCACACTACCACGAACTTCATTGCCTTTTTTTTTCTTTTGAATAAGATGGGTTTATCATGTTTATGTCTTCAACCCAAGCTATGATGACCTCATTGGCTCTTCATTTTTTGCAGTGCTATCAGCTATATCAGGCCTCAGAGTTAAGGTACCTGAGCTGCATGAAAGTGAGCGCCCCACCCCACCCTATTTCAGCACATTGCAAAAGAATTATTTTATACGATGGCTAACGTCATTATTTTTGAATTCATCACTTTTGCTTTCAATTTGAAATCTTGACCATGATTAGATTCTTATTGGGTTTTAGTTTGATTTAATTATCCTCATCATTTACAGTCTATCATCTTTGTTTATGATTGGTTACATTGAACACTTTTTTTTTCTGTGATTGTCTTTTAAGCATCTTGATCAAACTATGTTTCAATGCAGATTACACAGTGGTCATTTCTTGTTTTATTTTAGCGGGCCTTTTTACATTGCAACAATATGGGACGCATAGAGTTGGATTCCTTTTTGCTCCTGTTCTAATTACTTGGATGGGATGCCTCGGTATGATGGGCATGTACAACATTTTCAAGTGGAATCCTGCTATTGTTCGAGCTTTATCGCCATATTATATTTATAAATTTCTTAGAGTGGTTGAAAAAGATCAATGGAGCTCACTTGGAGGAATTGCTCTTTGTATTACAGGTATGAGAATAGCAATTTGAGACTGCGTTTTGTTTACTGATGCTCTTGCTAATAGTTTTCATCATCAGGGGCTGAAGCCATGTTTGCTGATCTTGGTCACTTCTCAAAGCTATCTCTCAGAGTACAATCTTTTCGCTTCTTTTCGAAAATGCACAGGCTATCTGCTGTTTTCTTTTGTTAGGGAGGACTACAACTTTTAATAATTATTATCTCCTAATATATTCCTATCTTTTTACAATAGTTAATTAAAGGTATTGGACTTGTCTGGCATTGCTATTGAGATGCTTTGTCTTTCAAAACTGTATTACAATTTTTTATTTTAATGAGAAGCATGTGAAGAAATAAATTCCTCGTATTTGTATCTTGAATACGTTAAATCAAATTGATGATGGTGGGTGGCCTTTTGGTGGGATTGGTAGCTGAAAATAACTACGGGTGTGTAGTTTAGCTGTGATCCAGAACGATGGTGTGAAAATGAGTGATTTGGAGGGTATATTGGAGGAAAAATTATGGCTGATCTGTGTTGGGTTAGTTTAGGTTGATCTAAAAGTTCTCTTTTAGACTTGGGTGTTAAGTTAAATGCGTGAAAACTATGGTGGAGAGTTAGGTTAAGATGTGAACTTATTATCTGGAGTAATTGGTGGGATTTAGTGGACATTAATGGTTGTAGTGAAGTAGGGAATAAGACTATAGGTCTTAGTCTTTTCTGATTTAGTCAAGATATTAAAGGATGTGTTTGGAGTGGGTGTGGACCTTGGTAAGGAATGGTTGGTCTTGGGAGATGCTTGGTTGTGGAGGAAGATGCGAGGAAGGTTTAGATCAACTGTAGAGAGGAGCGATAATTAAATTTAAAGAATATAAATGGGTAACTGCCAATCTCATCAAAGATAAGCATACATGGAAGCCACTACGCACAACGTAATGATAAGAGCATTTCTACATCAAAATTTATGATTTAAAATAAGAAAATTACAAAGCATATCAGCCTATATTTTGAGGCATTAGAAGACTCTTTGACTATAATTTCTGGAGGAAAATTCGACGGGGTAAGCCACTTAATGCACAGAGTGGTTTCACCATCCATTTAATATAACTCATTTTTTCCAGTCTTTTCTCTTGTAATTAGACCTACGAGCTAATCCAATATTTGATATGCTACATCACTGCTGACTTTGGACTTGCTCCAGTAGTCAACTCAAACAAATATGCTGAAAACAGTCAACAATGAACGCTATAATATATGATTTGAGTCTGAATTGCCTCGACAACTATCAATGTTGCCCAAATTTTGTCCAATTACAGAAATGGACTACCGCAATTAATCCGGAATGTAAAAAATACCTATAATCGACAATCATATTGCATAGGTCTTCACATAAACGTGATATACAGAATTGGGCAACCGTATGCATGTTTTGCAAATTCTCAAATTTTTTCCAGGTATAAATTCTCAAATACACTAAATACTTGTGCATATTGTTTCAACATGACAGGAAAAAGCCTATCAAACTAAGTACCCGTATATGTTGTTTAATTAACTAAGTTTTCGTGTATGCTGTTTAATGTCACGGGAAAACCTGCCGATTAAGTACTTGTGCACTTTGTTTCTATATGGCGGAAAAATTTGTCTCTCATATGCATGTTTTTTTAAGCACGGTAGATGTAAAGACCCCCGACATGCGCGTTGTAAGTCACCGACCATACAAGCTTTTCCATGCAGCTCCCTACTTGGGGAAGACGTCGGAATGCTGATAGATTTTTGATTGATAAAGGACCTAAAAATAATCTAACAAATAATCTAACTATGACCCATGACCCAAAAAAAAAAAAAAACCTAAAGAATGACTTGTAAGAACTTGAAGACAATCAAATGAGCACAAATTTTTTTACAAATTTTTTGAAACAAAATGATGAAACACAAAGGTATGAATGTAAGTGGACATGAAAAATACTTTACAGGAAACATTAAACATAAATTGAACATTATATTTGACTATTAGGGGACTTAAAAAATAACTTAGTGATGCACTAATAACTTGAGCAGAACCTCTTAACTCCAACTACACACCCTCAGCCTTCCAAGTCTTCAACCAAATGGTAAAAATGAGCCAAAATCTCTCTCTATTTATAGGAAAATATTTACTGTAATCCACTTAAGTCTATAAGATCCGAAAATCCACAACAGCTCTCCTCGAGAATTCTCTGTGTTTTATTAGTTTTGTTTTTTTTTTTTTTGAGAGAGAGCTTCGTGGGGTCAGATTTTCAAAAGACAGATTAGATTGTAGATAAACCACTACCCAGAGATTTCAATCTCATTTAGCGAGGAATTTTTGATATGGGGTTTGAGGTTTCTCATAGATGCAAGCCCTTATGGTTAATTACCTCTCCTGCTTACGGGAGAGCACTTTCGATTAAGACTAGTCGTTAAGATTTGAATATTCAACATATAATAACAACTAACTTAAGATTTTTAGTTCTAGAATTCAGAACTTGAAGCCTAAAGTGGATGGTGGGGGAATGAAGATGAAACCCGATCAAGATCTGATATTTCCGTCATCCCACGCCATCAGTCCCTAATTTACTTATAGTTAGAGGAAACAGTTGACCCAATCTAACAGAAGAATTCTTATCAACAGACATGGGTTGCATTGCCTAAGAGATCTTTATAGATCTAGGGTGGATGTTTGCCCAAGGGGACAAATGTACATTGATCTTAGTTAACAAAAGGCTTTATGTCAATCAATTGCACTCTTATAATTTACAACTCAAATGGTAAAAAGTTGTAGAGGAACATACGCGATGCGACTGTAACCGTAATATAATAGTGTCATTTGGTGGCAATCATTTGGTCAGAGGACTCTCGTAATAACCGCTACTTTGTGGCTCAATTTTACTATAAGCATGTCATATTCAAAATCCGTTTAACCTTCCAATTATGCCCAAAAGCCTTTCAAACACAGTTTTTTTACTTGATTAATGTTTTATTTCACTCGGATTGGATTTATTTTGGTAATGTTTGGTCCGTGTTGTCTAGTCAGTTAGTCAGTTTGACAACATGTTTGTTGAATCTGTCCTTTAATCTAAGCTTAAATGTTTCTTGATAAAAATTCACCTCGGGATCTGTGTCATGCCTCGAGATTCATGAAAGAAGATAGAAACTTGTTGGTGGCATATCAAGGACCATTTTAAAAATTAAATGTATGCAATTTTATTATGATAAAGGATATTATACATAGAATTAAAAAATTATTCGTATTGAGAGAATGGTACTAAGTACTCCCCACCGAGATATTCATTGGAATAATGAATAAAATTTTGAATGAATGTGCATTGGGCAAGATATTGCACATTGAATTGCTAAAAATATTTTGAGTTGATGTAGCGAACACAACAATATATATATCACCATTCAAGGACCAGATGTTAATTTTGGGTTTCCAGAAGAAACCTAGAGTAGGAAAAAGATACATATTTCACAATCAATAGTTTTAGAATTCCTTTTTTTATTTGCATATAGATTATAATGAAAGAGACAAGTTTGACTGAATTTAAATATGATTATTTAGATACTTAAAAAATAAGAAAAAAATTTAAAGTAGAAATATTATTTTCAATGAGCTATAAGGCCAGGCAATAATGAAAAAAAGACATCAATAACAAGACATGTTAAATTACAAGAGGCCATTAATTTGATAAAAAGTAGAAGAGCATAGAAATTAATCAAAACCAACCTCAGATCAACACTCATCTGACAAAAGTTCCAAAGCTTATTTATGATTTTATATTATTTTATATTTATTGATGCATGTGAACTTTAATGTTATGAGGAAGTATTAAGTTATTCATTTAGTGGGAAATAATCATGTGGGAGCTAATCATAAGTAGATCCTAAACTACTAGAAGAAATAATTAATCACCCATTGAAATTTGAAAAGTTTGAACTAAAACTACATGGGCATTTTGATTCTAATCTCGGATGAGACTTAGATACAAGGAGAAGTGCTATTATGTACATTTACACCTTTGGTAATACTGCTATCAATTGGTTGCTATAAGATAGTTGCATTATCAACTATAGAGGTTTAATACACTGCTTTCATGAAATCCAGCGAGGAGATGGTTTGGATGACAAGATGCTTGGCAGAAATGAATCAGTCACAAGAAGATATCACTCTCTGTTATGACAATCGAAGTTTTATTCAATTGGGAAAGAGCACCTCCTTCCATTCTCAAAAAAATTATAACTCAAATATCATTATATCCGCAGCTTGCTGAAAGTTGATGATGCTTTATAGATCATAAAAATCTTACAAATAGGCTTTGCAAAGTCTCAATTAATTTCTGCAAGGTGGTTATATGGAGGTGTAAAATAAATAGGTGTTCGGACACCAAACCCTTAAACGTACGCTCATGTCAAAAATCTTATCTTTAATTATGTACAAATTATATGGACGTTTGATTCAATGCTCGCATTTAAAAATATTTAGATGATCTTACCGAATTATTTAAATGTCTTTTGATTGCAAATTTGGTGTGTTTATTTTTCATCTTTATCTAATCTTGTTCAAAGTTTTAGTACTATCATAATATGGACTGTTTAAGGAAAATATTCATGCGTTATTTGCGTTTTCATTTTCATTTTATTAAGCAGTAAATCTATTTTGTTGCAGATTGCATTTTCAACCCTAGTTTTTCCGTGTTTGGTCATAGCATACATGGGTGAAGCCGCTTTCCTTTCCAAGCACGAAGAGGATCCTAAAATGAGTTTTTACAAATCTATCCCAGGCACAGACCTAAGTCTTTTACCTTATTTCACATTCTCTCTGTTTGTATGATCAGACTAACTTTGCTGATTAAATCTTTTCTATTAAAATATAGAGAACATATTTTGGCCAGTATATGTAATTGCCACAATAGCAACCATAGCTGCAAGCCAGCCGACAATTTCAGCTACTTTCTCCATAATCAATCAATGTAGAGCCCTCAACTGCTTTCCTCGTGTGAAGATCATACATACATCCAACCATGTCCTTGGCCAGATATACATCCCAGAAATCAATTGGCTTTTAATGATTTTATGCATGTCTGTCACAATTGGCTTCAGAGATACCATGACAATTGGAAATGCTTATGGTGCGTGTTCCCCGAAGTTTGATCATTACACTTATAACATCTTGGTGTCATAAACTTATACGTGAAAAGGTGTATTTCACTTTTAAAATGATAGTGTTTGTGATATTTTGATGTGATATTAAAGATATTAGGTGTTTTGCATGTAAATATATAAGATCAGTGTGGTCTTGCAAAAAATTCACAATTTCTCTATTTTGTCCAGAGCTTTCAGTGATCACAGTAATGCTCGTCACAACATGCCTCATGTTCCTCATCATCACCACTGTGTGGAATCAAAACATTCTCTTAGCAATTCTCTTCACCGTCAGCTTTGGCTCTGTGGAGCTTTTCTACTTATCAGCCTGCCTTGCCAAGTTAAAACATGGAGGCTGGCTTCCTCTCGTCCTCTCTCTGATCATTCTACTTGTTATGTCTATTTGGCATTATGGCTCGTCAATGAAACTTTCCTATGAGCTACAGAACAAAGTCCATCTTGATAGCATTCTAAACTTCAACACCAACCTCGGCCTTCTCCGTGTTCCTGGCATTTGTTTCGTCTTCTCCACAATCCCAGACGTCATTCCCCCAATGTTTTTTCACTTCATCACCAACTTCTCTGCCGTCCATCGCATCATAATCTTTGTAAGCATGAAAACCGTTGCCTTGCCAAGGGTCCCACTTGAAGAGCGTTTTTTGGTCAGCAGAATTGGTCCTAAAGAGTTTGGCTTCTTTGGCTGCATTGTAACATACGGGTATAAGGATTCTCGTGTGGAAAGTGGTCAGTTTGAAGAGAATCTGCTCAACAAACTTTCAGAATTTCTGCTGCATGAAGGTGGCGAGGTTGTTGATTGGTCTTCTGATCTATTTGTGAATGATGTTTCTAGTTCTGATGAATCTGATAAGAACTTAATGATGGAGAGAAGAGAGAAGGCTCCATTGAGAGATGAGGTGATGCAGTTGATGGAGCAAAGGGAAGCTGGTGTGGCTTACATGATTGGTCACACAGAAGTCCTTGCTCATTCTTCCTCATCTGTGCTGAAGAAGAATGTGATAAACTTGGTCTATGGATTTATGAGACGGAATTGCCGGCAGGTCGCGGTGGCGCTGGGGATCCCGAGGCCTTCATTGATGCAGGTTGGCATAGTTTATCGTGTTTGATTGATTGTAGATGGTGATTCTCTTTCTCTGTTGCCTACCAGCAGAAATATGAAGCCTCTTTCAGGTTTCATTAGTATCCAGCCTGAAGGGAAAAAGCTGATTCTTTTTTCTGCAATAAGTTGACCGATCTATCCTTTTCAACTCAGGGGCTGCATGGTAACGATTTCAACAGCTTTACTAAATCTTGTAAATTAGGATTTATTAAATCTTTTCAACAATAGGATTTCGTAAATCCAGGATTTAAGACAAAACTAAGAAGGAATTGGGAAGAATTGAATTTAACAAATTCTGGATTTAAAAATGGCATTTTTTTTCTGTCTAAGATTCAAGTTAAAACTGACTTACATCTGTTATCATACGGCCCTTTAGTGTTTGTATGCTTAACTTATTGCGCACAGGAAGTTATTGCTGATACAGTTCAGGAGTGAAAAATCATCTTCATTTGATGCAGGACTCTCATCTGTATTCATTCTGACAAATCATGTATCTCCATGAAAGCCAGACTTCATAAAGGCAAATATTGGAAATAATAATAGCAAAAGCAATATATTAATCATTAATTTTCTTCTTTGGGGAATTATCTAAAATATCTTGGAATTGTCTACCTTAAATTCTCTTACTATTTTCTCAACCAATTTCTTACGTTAGAATTATTTCAGGTACTGTAAATTTTTGTTGGTGATTTTCCTAAGTTTTGGTTTTTCTAGACATTTATTGTTTTGGAATATGATTTGGAATTTGCTAATGTGGACATTATGTTATCTATCAAGCATATTATTCCTATTCTTGCTATTATGGTGCATATTAAGTCAATTTTTTTTTTCAATTTGAAATTATTAAAGAAATATTTGACTCTTTATGTCTTCAAATATCTGAAATTTTTACACATGTTTAAATGGAATTTAAGCACCATTAGAACAATATTCAAAGTTGGTTCATATCTCATTCAAATATGGTTTATTTACGATAGATATAATAGAGTTTAATCTAATTGCTATAACACAATGTATGTGTGTGGAGATGAACAATCGAAGTATAAATATTTAAGATCATGATAAATAATCAGTATTTGAATCAATCAAAGAATTCATATCAACTATACATATGGTGCACTATATATTTCTCATGTTGAAGCCCCTTCCCTTTTTTCGGACCACCAACCTTCAGCTTCACTAACGGGATTGGTACAACAACATTTCATGCAGAACATGCAAGTGTTCCCATTTTTGCCATCGTATATAGTTGATCATAATTCTTATGCATAAAATTTAGAGCATTAGTTATAATAACAAACACTACAATTTCAAGTTGTAGCCAACATATATGCTCACACGGGAGCCCCATCATATCAAACTTCTTACATGTATGTATTTTTAAAAAAAAATCAATATCATTATAATTCACGCATGTTGGAATATTTGTGATGGTAGAATGATTATTTAGTGTTTTAGTGTTGCACGAAAATCAAGTCCACACTTAGGTAATTAAAGTAACTGATAGCATGAAAAGACACCTCATTTTTTATGTAAAGACCCTGGAAATGAAAAAAAAAACCATCAGGTCTAACCCAGTTGAAATAATTCACTTTGTAATTGTGAGGACATAAACTCACTCTTCTCGTAAGTTAGGTAAGATGGAATTACATAATCGATGTACAAAGAAAGTTCAACAATAAAAATTGTAACAGGCCACAAAAGTCGTTGTTGATTTGTTATAAAGACAGTAGTTTGTCGTGAATAATATAGACGGTGGTTGTAGTGACAACTTATCATAGAAGTCGTGATAGAAAGACATGATAGTTGTTGGTCATGTGGGTCATAAATGGTTGCTTCAAGAGCATCAGTTGACAACAGAGGTTGTAGTAGGGTGATGTAGGAGCTGTGAGCCACATCGACTGTATTTGGTCGCATAGGTTGTAGGGTTGAGTAATGATAACGTGTGTAGTCCATAGAGGTCAAAGTTGGGTGATGCAATAGTTGTGGACCACTTAGGTTGTGGTTGGTTATGGATGTCGTAGTTGTAAGTTGCAATAACATCCATTGGTTGCAGAGGTCGGAGTTGGGAGCTACATGAGTTGTGAACCACATAGGTCGTAGTTGGTCATGTAAGCTATAGTGGTTGTTGCAATAATGCTTGTAGGCCACAGAGGGTGAATTTGAGAAATGCACAAATTGTGGACCATGTAGATTGTATATGGTCATATAGGTCGTAGTGGTGAGCAATGATAACTTCTTTAGGCCACATATACTTGAGTTAGGAGTTGCATGAGCTATAACTCGCTTAGGTCGTAGTGGTGAAATATGATAATGTTGTAAGCCACAACAGCTAGAGTTGGGATATACATGAGTTGCGTATCACTTAGGTTGTAATTGGTCATGTAATCCATTGTCGTGGGCTGTGATAACTTTCGTAGGCTACAGAGGTCAGAGTTGGGACCTACATGAGCTGGTCATATCGGTTGTGGTGGTGAGTTCTGATAACGTTTGTAGGACACAAAGAGTCAAAATTAGGAGCTACATGAACTATGGACCACATATGTCATCGTGGTGTGGTACAATAACATTCATATGTCACATAAGCTGCAGTTGTGAGCTGCATAACCTACGAACCACATAGGTCATAATTGGTTGTGTAGGTTGTAATTGTGAGTTGTGATAACGTTCGTAGGCCATAGAGGCCAGAGTTGGGAGATGCATGAGTTGTGTACCATGTAGGTCGTAGTTGGTCAAGTATGTCGTGGTGGTGAGCTACAAAAATGTTTGTAGGACACAAAGACCAAAGTTGGGAGCTACATAAGTTGCGGACCATGTATGCCATAGCCGGTCACATAGACCGTAGTGGTGGGCTGCATGGAGATCAGAGCTTTAGGAGATCCAAGAAAGTCTTTGTATATTGAGTACGGTGGTTGTAAGCAATTATTATGAAGTGTGTTGCTATATCATTTTTAGAGGCGTTATTTTAACGAAAGCGGGGTGTATTGTTGCAATGTATTCGGAGTGAATTGTTACACTGATGCTGGGTGCGCCATATACAATCTTTGGGGTGTGTTGCTACACTATATGTGGGGTGTGCATTGCGTAATCTTTGGGGCGTTGTTAAATTGACTTTAGGGTGTATTGTTACACCATCGTTAAGGTGCATTATTTTGTAGGATGCTTTGTTATACCGCAAGACTGATTGTTGCTCTGCAAGGTTAGTTGATACTCCACACAGTGCTTCGTTACTTCGCAATGCATGTCATGACTCTGTAAGGGCTTAGTTACACTGAGCAAGGGCTAGCTGACAGTGGTAGACAACGACTGACGAGCAGAGTTTAACTGCGGTCGAGCGATGGTTGACGGCGACCGGGGAACAGTGTTCAACTGTGGTCGACTGCTATAACAGTGGGTGTCTTTTACTGTACATTTGGTATAGAACAATGTACCTCAACTCCTCCAAGTTTCAATCTTTCTCGGGGTCACGATTCAACCCTCATTTCATGAAGGGTATATGGTTCTATTTATAAAATTTAGGAAAAGCCTACCTGCAAATAAAGAATGAATCAGGTTCACTCCATCAGACGACCCAGAGAAGTTTACTCGACCATACAAAATTTTATAAATATTTGAGTGTCTTAACAATGTCAGAATTGAGAGATCTTCGATTCATTGGATTTGTCTTGTCGAGACACTCGATTTGATTATAAATATGTCAATTTTGAAACTAGTTTGACCTTTCAATTAACCACCCGAATTTTCCAAAAGTTTCTTAACGGCCCCATTGGAGCTGATCTAACTCAAATTTGATAAATTTGGGTGTTATTGATCCCGCCTCGTTGAGCCGGTTAGTTTGGATGTAAGTTTGTTGTATTCGAAGTTTTGGATGATTTTTAATTGACATTTGAATGTTCTTTGCTAAAAAAAGTATCTCAAAATTCACACCACGATATCCGATCGGATGATGAAAATATGTTGATGGTGTATCAATAATGATCGCCATCAAGAACATACCATTCAAATTGAATACTAGAGAATCAAATTTTGAGTCTTATTTAAGATGTTCTCCAATACTTCTTCAACTTTCACTATAAAACAGTCTCTCTAAACCTCTATAGCGTGTTTATCCAAAAAACAAAAAAAATTACAATATGTGATTCACATCCATATTTGAAAAATATTCACTTGAACTATATTATATTGTTCGATGAAATAATCATTAGTAATATATTATTCATTTGCTATTTCTATATATATATTCATAATCATTTTACTATCAATCAAAAGCATCCGACTCATGGCTTCTTTGCTCTTGCTTGTACCTAATGCGCCATTGGAGTTGTCATCAATCAATGACCTAATCCGAAGGTGCATATGACTGACATAATATTGTCTTCTTGAATAGAGATTTAAAACTTTGAGGACAATGAGGGAGGAACATAAGCTAGGGCTAATGGTGCTAAATCAATTTGTTCTTGAAGAACTTAAAGCGTTACCAAAATAAATCTGATAGTGTAGTAGATATATGGGATTTTGGGGTTGTTTAGTCTGCTGAAGATTAAATGCAATGTAAAAGAATAGCATAATATTACAATTACAATACATGTTGAATACTCTGAATCTTGTGGCGCAATGTGTACAAGCGCATAGCACTGAACCACAGGGGAGAACGTATAGGTACGCTTCCGGTGGCTATTATAATTTTTTTTTTTTTTTTTTTTAGAAAAATCAGACCACAGCCAGAAAGCTCCCAGCACACCTAGATAGATGCGGTGTGAAAATGTTGTTTTCAGCGTTTTGAAAACGCATAAACTGTCAAAATACAGTTTACCCAAACAGATCATGCGTGTTTTCAAAACGTCGGTCACAATTTCCTCACTTTGTCGTGTTTTGGTAATTTGGTTACAAGGGAAGGAGAGACAAATGTTTTAGGTTTGTTTATTAATTTTGATATATTTTAATAATAATTAACATTATTACATATCAACTAAATTAAATATTTTAAATTATTTTTAATTAATCTTGATAATTATTATTTAAATTAAAAATGATAATTTAAATAAATTTATACTATACATATTTATGTTTTTAATTAATTTTATAAATTACTTATAATAAAAATTAATTTGGTTATTTTCTTCACCACAATTTAAGATGAATGTTACTTTTTATAAATTTTTAATTGGTATTATTTATAATTAAATCCATCATATTACTTATACTCAATTAATTAACTAACATTTATTAACTTCGCCATCAATAATTATTAATTAAAATTCATTTAAGCCAACATATTTAAATTTAGAAATAAATAGCTAAATAATATATAAGAAATTATTAAATCATGGATCACAGAATCCCCCCTATAGTCAATTTTCGGAAGCCCTAATATTCCACTAGCTCTAAACCGCCCGGCATCCTCCGTCCTACGGTTTCTCGGCCTAGCAGAGATCATGGCCGAAGAGATAACCAGTAACCTCCAAGATATGGAGGAAGTAGAGACCCCAGTGCAGGAGGAGATGGATCTTGTGACGGACCTGCCCGATGAGTCCATCGTTAGAGAATCCGCTGCAGATCTTCCCGACATGGCGGAGAACGGCGGCTTGAAGAGGGGGAGAGAGGAGGAGGATGATGGGGATGAAGGGGGTACGAAGAAGCCCAATTTGGAGAAGTCTGTGGAAGAGGAGCGGCTTCATAAACTGGAAAACGAGGAGGTGGGTGGAGAGGATCGAGGAGGGGAGGAGGTGAAAAAGACAGTGGAGGTAGAGGAAATTAGAAAGGAGGAGACGGATCCTGCTGCTGGAAAAGTTGGACCGAAGGCGTTCGTCTCATCTGTGGAAATGTTTGAATATTTTCACAAGTTGCTCCATGATTGGCCTACCAATCTCGATATTAACAAGGTTAGTTTTAGTCTCCGTTTTTTTTTTCCTTTTTTTATTATAAGGTTTCGTATTTGTTACTTACCTATATGAAGAGAATTGATTTTTGGATTCCAGACTGAAGTGTTTGTACGGTTCCTTGCCCGCATAGTTATTGAAAATTTAGGGCAGATGTTTTTGGTATCGATGGCTAACTAGATCTTCAGCGTTTATCATACCACATTTCCACGGTAATGATGACCTCAATTGAACTTCAAAAGAAAATATAAGTTCTAAGCGTCTAGTGCAGGGATACGAACCTTTTTGTGCAATGAATCATTTGCTTTAGCTTTCTGTACAGTAATGCGTATGCAATAGCAAATTGTAAGAAGAGATTAGATAGAAAACCGGTAAATTTATCCAAAGGAGGTTTGGGTTTGGGGTACAAAAGAGTTGAGTAGAGCTAGAGTTATCCTCGACTTGAGCTTGAGCTTCATTGATTAATCTTATACGAGCTCGAGCTCGAGCTTAATTCTACGAATCTGAGCTGGCTCACTAGCCTGCTCATTCATTATGAAGGAGAAAAAATAATATTAATTCAAGCTAGTTTTATGATAAAGTGACGAATAGAATGAGCAATTAGATGATAAATAATAAAAAAATCACTTGATTTAAAATATAAAGGTTCATTTTTTTCTTACATTTTTAATATTTTAAAAATAAAGTTTTGAATTTTAATATTTTGAATATATTTTATATTAAATTTTCTTAAACGAGTCTACTCATGAAATAATGAGTTAAATCGCGTTGACTTGAGCTTAGCTTGTTAACTTGTCAAGCATATCTCACGAGCTATTTATGGAACTGATCCTGAGCTAGCTCGTGGTCAGCTTGTCTCAGTTACACTCCTAGTTTGGGTTTTTCATTCCTCATTGAAATTAGTGAAAATAAAAGTCAAAATTTATCTGTCCCCTTTTTTTTTGTATTTTAGAAATAAATTGAGTGATAGTTTCACTTATATATCTAAAATAAATAAACATCTTATAAGTCTTAAGAATTTGATAGTAGGAATTGCAAAGATGCTTCTTTTGCTACATACTAATTATATGGAAAAAAAGATAATTGCAACTTCATAATAGGAAATGGGTTCAAGGTAACTTCAAAATTTTCTGCACCAAAGTGTGTTCTTGTATATATCCCATTACATTATGGTCATGGTGATGCTGCACCCATCATTTAGAGGACATCATTCCTCGTGAAAGGGTGATATTAGCTCAGAAATATGGATTCAATAAATTCAAAATTTGAGCCATGATATGACTGAATCTATAATTACTATCATGAGTGTGATGTTGACATCACCGTAGAAATAATGACCATGTAAGTTAGATTGCCTCAGAAATAAGGACCTGTTAAAAACTAAGTTAAATAGATGCCATTGAGATAAATTTGTTGGATTATGAATTTAGATGCAAAAGTCAAAAATGATCTTCATTTTTGTGTTATGTGATCCTGAAGAAGTGGAATATGGATTCCGTTGCCATCTTGTAAACTTTTGTACTGAATGTCACGGATGGGTGAGATGCTTATTTAGTTATGTTTCTATTAGATGAGATATTTATTTCATTTTTAAGGATCCAAGGGGATGTTCGAGATTAATAAAATTTAATGCTCAAGATGGCCCCTACATTTTGAACTTTAGAGCACTTGGAAGGATTGTGTTGAATGCTGCTTAGGTTTTATCTCAATGCAAGAGTTATGATAATCAACAAGATCTTGTTTTGCATGAAAATTAGGCTGAAAATTCATGTTCACTGGAAAAAGTTCATATTCCCAAACCAAGTGATTTATTTCACCAAAGACCTGGCGTTGCAAGCAAGGTTTCTGAGCTGATTTTAAGTCGCGAGCAAATTTTGATGATCTCCGACACTGGAAAATGTAAAATTTCAAGCAAAAGATAAATATGAAGAAGACTAATAGTTGTGTACTCAGGCTACCAAAATACATGGGTGTGTATTCTTGTGAGTATGGGTGCATAACTGTGTACTTCTACTTATATATATGACACTGCTTAGATTATCCGTTCGCCATAATTTCACATCAGCAGTAGAGAAAAGTAATTCTTTTCCATGATGTTGACACATGGTTGGGTTACGGTATTCAGTTTATCCAATTTCAGTTATTTTACCTTTGCTTGCTTGTATTTAGCAACAAAACAACAAATTCAATTGGGAGATTAGGTGCAGGGAGGTGGGATCTCTATGCTTTGCATTGCTTGCATTTTTTCTTAAGAAAATTTTCATTTTTTTAATAAAAAATATCAAATTTTATAATACAAAAATGTCATCAATAGAATCAAAATTGGTGCTACTTTTTAAAATTAAAAAGGGAAAAAATGGTGCTTTTATTGCTGTGAAGAAATTTATTTTGTGAATTAAATGAAAGTTTATAGAGCAAATGGCTGAATGACTAAATATTAGACAAAATATTTACTTTTGTATTATTTTGAGATACATGTTGCATGATGCGTGGGAAGCTGAGGACCTTTTTGACATTACTTTTGTTGTCTATTTTTATTTTTATTTTTTTGCTTTTATTTTTGAAAATATGTTTGGTTAGTATAATTTTTATATGTTTTTGTTTTTTTTAAATAACCTTGTTTTTAAAAACACTCAAAACACCTAAAAGATGTTTCGAGTATTTTTGAAAACAATCACAACAACTAAACATGCTTTAATTCAAATCAAAACATAAACAACCTAGAATAAAAATAAAAAAATAAAAGTGATCCCAAACCGCACCTGAGAAATAACAAATTCCTCAGATTCGACATGTTTTGACAGCAGAATTCAGGTTCCTGAATTACTAATTTTATCTTCTCTCACTTTGAGTGAGTGGCAAGACAAGGGATTCAGTAGGGAGCTATGGTTTATTTCATTTTGAGTATTTTTTTCTTCATAAGAAAACTACAGTTGTTTTAATTAGAACATCATCAAATTTTGTAATGAAGCATTTTTCCTTCAAGCAAATCAAAATTTTGCCATGATTGTGTTAAATGCTTCACATTTTGTCGGTAGACCAATCTCAGGGGTGTAGATTAGTTAGCACTACTTCACAATTAAAAAGAAAAATCAATATTGCTTCTATTGCCAAGTGACTGTTTGGATCACTTTTATTTTTTGTTTTTACTTTATTTTTGTTTATGTTGTGATTTGAAACAAAACATGTTTGGTATGTTTGATTATGATTGTTTTTTAAACTCAAAACGCCTAAAAATTATTTTGAGTGTTTTCAAAAACATGTTTATTTGTTTTTTAGAAACAAAAAATAAAAAAACATGTTAAAAACATTAAACAAACTTATTTTTAAAAACAAAGGAAAAACAAAATAAATAAAAGCTCATGTTGATTTGAATTAGCTATAGGCATTAGGTTGAAGCAGTTTAATATCAAGTGAAGCAGAAACAATTTGAAGATCCCTCTAAGACTGCGAAAACACAAACATTTCGTCTTTTTTATCATCCTGTTCAGAATTGTAATGCTGCCCAGAGATTTACTCTTACAGTTCAGATTTAGTATAAATGGATAACTAACTATAATGTGCTTTTGAAATAAAACTGTTGCCTATTATTATGTGGGCTACGCCCTGCTTTATTACCATAGTATTTTTTATTAATGGAATTCTTGGCGCAAGCACTCTTTCTATTCAAAAAAAGAAGAGAAATTTACATACATATCACACTATTCTTATGTATTTATATTTCTCACACCTAAACTTTTGTAGATATGCAAGTATAGGTGTAACATATGTAAATACATAAGAATTGTGTGCTATTTATTTAAATGCCCCTTAAAATTGTTTCCAACTTAACATTTGCAATCATCATCTTTCAGTATGAGCACATGGTTTTGATGGACTTGTTGAAGAAGGGGCATGCCGATGCTGTCAAGAAAATTGGAGGAGGGATTCAAGCCTTTCAGGTGCGTTATCACCCATCATGGAAGAGCAAGTGCTTCTTCCTCCTCCGCAATGATGGATCCGTCGATGACTTCAGTTTCAGAAAGTGCGTGGATCACATACTCCCTTTGCCTGATAATATGAAAGTTTCCTCTGCTTCTCCTAATGGCAAGAAAGCTTGGGGCCAGCATAATGGTGGAGGCGGAGGTGGAGGCCGGGGA
Source organism: Phalaenopsis equestris (assembly GCF_001263595.1). Taxonomy (NCBI): domain Eukaryota; kingdom Viridiplantae; phylum Streptophyta; class Magnoliopsida; order Asparagales; family Orchidaceae; genus Phalaenopsis; species Phalaenopsis equestris. The sequence goes on along the minus strand of NW_018164962.1, from coordinate 1,181,934 downwards.
GGTGGCGGAAGAGGCGGACGAGGCGGACGAGGCCGCGGAAGTAGAGGTAGATAGAATAGGAATGCCTTGCTGCTCTATTTTGGATTCAGTGTCTTTTGATATTTAGAATGGTATTACTCGGATTTTGGACATATGTGCTAGTTTGTAACTTAGTTTTTTTTTGGGCTTACATGAGTGTTATTTTTTGGTGTTTTGGTTGGTTACATGATAGTTTATCACAAGAATTTTCCATTTTGAAGGTGGCATCTTACATTTTTTTATATATTTACATATCTAACACCTAATTACATATTTTCGTGCATAACACTAATCGGGACATCGCATTAAAAATTATTATTATTAAATAACTTCTTAACAATAAAATACATTTTTCATGCATGTTTATAACACAAAAATGTTATAAGTATAAATAACTAATTTTAGGTGTTAGATATGTGAATGCATAAAAATAGTATGGTGTGCATGTAAATTTTTCTATTATTGTCCCCTTTTAAGATAGGTATATATTTTAAAACTTTTTATGGTATTGTGTTGGAAGATATATTTGAGCTGAAAATATAATAATTGAAAAAAAGAATCTAATAGTAAAATTATTAAAGAGTAAAGGGTACATTCTCTCCATGCGAACCCCAAGCTCGCAAGCCTCTTTACCCATTGACTAACCAAACCTTGAATTCAAATTTCACATGCTTCTTGTCTCAGCCTCTACCACTAATGATGATTAGGGCTGTCAATTTAGCTTGGAGATCACTAATTGCTTGAAATTTGAATCGAATTTTTAGTTCGTATCGAAATAAATGAACCGAGCTACGAGCCAAAATTTTGGATCGAATTTTTGAGTCGACCCCAACTCGGCTTAAATTCATATCGTTAATAGCTTTAATGATGTTAGCGAATTTAGAAACTCCGTCTTCTCATGACTATAATAGTAAAAAATATTACATCAAGAGTCCTGTTGCAAACTCCGTCAGAGTTCCAATTATAATGTGTCATGTGTATGATCTAGCCTCGTCATGTGTAATTATTGAGTTTTTAATGTTTTGTGAGTTCTGATCGTACATATGACTCATTATGATTGAAGTCCTAATATAATTTTGGTTGAAGACTCCTTATTTAATATTTTTTTCCTACAGTAGAGATGGATCGAAGTTTGGGCATTAATTGAAAGCACCACAATTTCGAATTTTTATTCGGTACGTGCACCGCATGAACCCCACCCCTAAATGCGGTCCCAAATAAAATTTCGCCACGTGGAATGCGATTCCACGTGGCTTTACAGCTTAAAAATAAGCGTTTTTTACGCCCGACCCGACCCGATACTCCTTTTTGACGAAAATGTAATGCATAAGGCCCTTTCCTGGTTATACCCAGATTTAGTTTCGCACTTTAGGGTTTGCAGCTGCCGAAAAGGACTGCTCTGCCGACGACGAGAACGACAACAGCTTCCAGATTTGTGCGAGTTTAGTTTCTTGTATCGGATCTGTACAAATCCTATATGTTTCTTCATTATGTAGTTTGTTGATCTGTGTGAGTTTTTGCAATCCATATCTTAGGTATATCGTAGGTTTAATAAGTTTTTTTTTTTTTATTTGGAATTTTTATTGCATTCTTCTGGGTTTATCAGAGGTTAGTTTTATTCGAATTTGTTTCTGTGCTTGTGTTTAACAATCCAGATCTTGACAGTATTCTCGTGTAATTTTTGTTAATAAGGAATGTTGGGGTTATTGTGGGGTGATTGTGATATTATTATGATTTTATTGTTGTGTTGTGTTGTTGTACTGTTGAAGAGACTTTTTTGCTGCGGCTTTATGGTTTTATCATTGTGTTATTATGGTGTTATTGTCTTTGCGGTATTATCTCTGCAGTATTCCGGTGTTATTTTTTTAACGAAGGATGTTAGTGTTATTATGGGGTTATTGCGGTATTGTTATGGTTTTATTGTTGTGTTATTGTACTATTGAAGAGAGTTTTATTATCGTGTGATTATGGTGTCATTGTCCTTCCTATTGGTGTTATTGTGAGATAATGATTTATAGTGTTAACTGGGTATTAGCATTGTTTTGAATAGTGTGAGGTAGTTTTATATTTTTATTAACGATTGATGTTGGTGTTATTGTTGGGTTATTGTGGTATTATTATGATTTTATTATTGTGATATTGTACCGT
>NW_018164962.1:1173076-1179749 GCF_001263595.1 Phalaenopsis equestris | reverse complement strand
CGGCGTTTAAGAGAGTTTTATTGCTGCGGCTTTATGGGTTTATTATCGTGTTATTATGGTGTTATTGTCTTTGTTGTTTTAGTAGACGCACTTATCTTACTATTGGCTTATTTGTTTTTCTATAACTTAAATCATTCAATGCAGGAAAGGAGGAAGATGGGCGAACAAGATCGTTGAGATGGAGATATGTTGATGGAGAGTTTCTTGATTTCTCGGAGGCAATGAGATGGAGTTATTTTGTGATTCATATAATCTTGATCGATAAACAGTAGAAAAATCAGTCGCATCAATGATCAAAGATTGATAGAGAGAAAGTTTTAGGCGGTTCGAACATCTAAAGTTGATTGAGTTATATAATCCGATGTCAACGCTGAAGATGTGATTTGTATCAAGTAAGTCGTAATGGGTTTGTTAAATTGTGAGAACCGAAGAAAATGTAATTGTCAGTTTTGATGTTCTGGACTTCTCAAGTTTGATGTGAATGGTGTTCCATCAGGTGAACCAGTTGGAACACCATTCACATGAGACTTAAGAAGTGCAGAACATCAAAACTGACAATTACATTTTCTTCTGTTCCCATAATTTAACAAACTCATTACGACTTACTTGATACAAATCACATCATCACCATTATCATAAGATTATATAACTCGGTCAATTTTAGATGTGCGAACAGTTTGAAACTTCCTCTTAATCAACCTTTGACCATAGATTGGAATGATTTTTCGACTACCTATCAATCAAGAATAAAAACTACATGCCAATGCCCTGGCCCTCCCTTCGTTGCATACTATGTATTATACGGTGGTTATTGTTATATGCATCATTATGTTTATTCGACATGTTGTAATATTGTGGTATTATTAGTGATTTATTCGAGTATTATTTATCTATTATTTCTTATGTAGTATATTGTTTTATTGCGGAGTGATTAGCGTATTATTAACTTATTTGTTTATCAACAATGCGGTGATGTATTATTATGGTTGTATTGTGGTATTATTCGAGTCTTATTGTGGTGGTATTATTGTGATTACTTCCGACATAAATTTTTTGGTGCCCTACAGTGTTACCGTGGTTTTAATGTCGTTTTATTATGTTTTAATTTAGTGGAGTATCAGTATTGTTGTATTATGGTAACATCTGAGGGTTCTTTGAAATTTTATTAATTTTATATCACGTGGGACCCGGCTGTACTCCCGCCCAATAGTTACCTAATTAATTAAAAGAACAGAATACGAAACGTCTATCGAAAAAGAACTCCGGAGCAAAACCGATAGACGCACTACCACTTTTTCCATTTGTCATTTGTTTAGGGTTTCGAGTCTTCGTTCGTTCGCCGGTCGAAGTACATTCCTCAGTTCACCGCTAGAGTACAGTTGATCAAGATGGAAGCCGAGCCTTCTGAGATGGAAATCGAAGAGAACCCGACGACAGTCGAAGTCGAGGAGCCATTGCCAATGGAAACCGAAGATGAGCCTTCAAGAATACAGTCGAAGAAAAAAACAGTGATCGTAAGAAGAAGGTTGCTGAAGAGGGTTCCGCAAGGTATATTTTGTTTTTTTGGTTGTTTTTTCTTCTTCTAAATATATTTTTTATTTGAAATGCAATTCTAAACAATACCGTAATAAAATGCGGTTATTTATTTAGGATAGGGTTTATTAGGATTTCTCGGTTGTTTTTTCATGTTCTAAAACTATGGTTCTTCCAGTTAATACTGATTATTGCGGTGATAAAATGCAGTTCCTTTAAAAATGCTAATAATAAAGTCAAATAAAACCCTAATAATGCCACTAAGTCAAATAAAACCCTAATAATGCCACTAAGCCAAATAAAACCTTAATATTACCATAAACTTACCATAGTATTACAAGAATAATACCATCGAAATATTAAGACAATAATATCATAATAACACAATAATACAACCACACCGAAAACCTCATTACGTTAATAATATCGCCGAGATATAACCACAATATTACCTTAAAAGTACCGTAGTACTACAAGAATAATACCATCGAAATATTACCACAATAATATCATAATAACACAATAATACAACCACAACGGTAAAACATCTGATATTTGTTGAATTGTCTTATTTTTTATAGGTTTGTTAACCCACGTTCAATGAGCTGTAGATGCCGACCATCTGTGGTCAGAGATGCTCTGGATAAAGTGAGGTATTCAATATCTGAGGATATTAGAGACGAGCTAAGAGCAATGAATGTTGTACAGTTTTTCGACCTCCCTCCATATCCGCAAGAGAATGTTTTGACACTACAGATCTTGCAATGTTGGCAGCAAGATAAAATGGTTTTCAAGATTGGAGAGAAGGAGTTGCAGAAGTTGCCCGATGAAGTTGCCCTGCTAATTGGCATGCCAAACAGAGGTGCAGTGCCAAAGTGGAGCAAACGTCCGTCTTGTGGCGTGGATGCCCAGCAGATGAGGAACAATCTCTTGGACTTCGCAAGAGGGGGGTCTTCTACCCCTTTTGCTAAATTGTTTATAAAATTTTTGTTATCTAATCTATTCTTTTGCTCGAGCAATTTTAGTGTTCTCGAAGGAGTTAACAACTTTGGGGAGAACATAGAGACATTTGTCTCATTTAATTGGCCTGTTGCACTCTGTGATTTTCTTATAGAACAAATCAATTAAGTAGCCATCAAATTATTAAATTATTGAGGAACAAGCCGATTGGATACATAAATGGGTTTCTTTATTTGCTTACGTTCAGCATATTGTAGATCTTGAACATGGTTAATGTTTATTAATAATCTTTTAAAATATTGTCTATCTTTTATGTAGCTCTGGTTTTGTTAGCATACTTCTGTGGTAACGCCTGCCAATGCTGATGCCAGACCGAGGATGTTGAGATGACCAACAACTGTTAGCTTGAACTCCTCGCAAATAGATGTGGCCTTTAAGAGGCCGACCAGTGAACAGGCAAGTCATTTACGTTGTTGTTCAATAACTTATTTTAAGAATAGTAATCAAGGTTTTTGTTAACTGAAATGTCTTGCAGGTCAATGATAAATTCTTGAACCTACGAGAGGAGGAACAAAATTTACTTGCCAATCCAAATGAGGGACTTCCTGATGTTTCTGAAATTCGTCAGCCTGAGATTAGAGCAGAACCTCCTGTAGCATTTGATATGGGGCCCGTTGTTGAAGGGGAAAGCGCCCCCATACCCCTTTTCAATGTACTGAACAAGAACCTGGAATCTCTGATTGATCTTATAAAAGGACAGGAGAAATGGTTCAGGGAGTTCTGAGGGACCCTAAATACAATTACAGTTGGAGTTTCGGGTCTGCAAGACCAGATGTTGACATTACATAATAAAATGGAAAAACATGAAAATGACAGTGCTGATGTTGGCATAGAACTAGAAGAAGAAGCATATGCTCAGTCCCCCTCATCTCCTGTTATAATCCCACATGTAGTCACAGATGCTGAAGAGCAATCTGCCCAGCCCCCCTCCCTTCCTGTATCTGCTGGAGTCCAACATGATGAAGTGCAATTTGCCCGCAATCTGCCCAGCCCCCCTCCCCTATTGTATCTGCTGGAATCCAACATGCTGAAGAGCAATCTCCCCAGTCTCCCTCCCCTACTGTCCCTCTACTTCTGTTATAATTCCTCATGTTGATGAGGAATCTTCCGAGCCCCCATCTGCTCCTGTTGGAATACCATACGATGTTGAGGAACCTGCCCAGCCCCCACCCAGTTGATTTCAAGTTTATTGCATAGGGTGAAAGGTCAACGCAGTCGTAGGAAGAAGGTTGTGAGCTCCCCTTTCACAACCTTTGAATATAAACAGAGGAAAACAACAGAGGTTGCTGAGAAGATTTTATCTGCCGAGGAAACACAGACTGATGAGGACAATACTGGCTCTCTAGAGAAAACACATGTACAAATTTCAGAGATTGTCGAGCAAATACTTGATACTGCAACATTGGATCAGCCAGTTGCCGCTACTACTGCCACCCCCGAACTGCCTAACATTTTTGCCACCTCTCTAATACTTGAAACATCTTTGCAGATAGTAGTATATGTACCTCCCTTTGCTCATGTAGTGGACGTATCTGCAACATCGGTATTTCTTATCTTATTTGGATTAATTTCCTATATGTAGTTTATTTCAATTGATTTTGTTGCTTGCTTTGTTTATGTGTAGTCCTCAGTGACCGAAAGACACGTTGATTTCTCAGGGCGAGCATTGATCTCTGTAGAAATGCAAACATGTATTGATCTGTGCTTATCACAAAACCCTGTAAAGTAAGTTGTAGCCAATAGGTCGTTCCATCAGAAGTTTATTAATGTGATGTTATATATGTATTATTTTTACCCTTCAGGAATGACTTTATTGTCCACTTAAAAGATAGTTCATTGTTCTGTCGTGTTATTCTGCCGTGTCTAACTATTTCTGGTTTTATTGGAATATGCCGCCAAGATTCCAATGAAACCAGGCGAATCGGCAGGAATAAACCCTGCCTTCAAGAAATCGCGGAGCTTGTGTTTTGGTAATTTTCCGGTGTTGTTCGGGTTTTATTATTCTGCAGTGTCTCACTACTTCTGGTTTTATTGGAATATGCCGCCAAAGATTCCAATGAAACCAGACAGATCAGCAAGAATAAACCTGTCTTGAGGAAACCGCGGAGGTTGTATTTTGGTAGTTTTACAGTTTTGTTCGGGTTTTTTTATTCTACCGTGTCTCACTACTGCTCGTTTTATTGGAATATGTCGCCAAAGATTCCAATGAAACCAGGCAGATCAGCAGGATCGGCAGGAATAAAATCTGTCTTCAAGAAACCGCGGAGGTTGTATTTTGGTAATTTTCCGGTGTTGTTCGGGTTTTATTATTCTGTCGTGTCTAACTATTTCTGGTTTTATTGGAATATGCCGCCAAAGATTCCAATGAAACCAGACAGATCGGCAGGAATAAACCTGTCTTGAGGAAACCGCGAAGGTTTTACTTTGGTAATTTTACGGTTTTGTTCGGGTTTTATTATTCTACCGTGTCTCACTACTGCTAGTTTTATTGGAATATGTCGTCAAAGATTCTAATGAAACCAGGCGGATCGGCAGGAATAAAACCTGTCTTCAAGAAACCGCGGAGGTTGTATTTTGGTAATTTTCCGGTGTTGTTCGAGTTTTATTATTCTGTCTCACGACTGCTGCTTCGTGTAAATCGTAGAACGTGATCTATATTATAGGAATATGCCGCCATAATAACTCGTAAATAAAAACACAGTACAACAAATATCTGTTTCAACTTAAACAGCAATAATACAACAATTTTAACAATAAGTACTCTATATATTATCATGTATGCCCATCAATATGCTCGTGTATGCCCCCAGTTGTTGTGTTTGAGAAAATTTATGTACATTGATAATATTAACGAGTAAATATCAGGAAAGAAGTCTAAATCGAGCAGACAAAATTTCAGAAGGATCAATTCTACAACTTGAGTAAAGTGATCCGTCATTGAAAATAAATCTGGATCGCATTCTGGAATGCTATCATGGCTTGAAACATTATCTTTCTGCTTTCCTGTATACAATACTACCTATTAGTGAGTCATCTTTTATATACAAAAAAATACAGAACTTGATACTTTAGGTAATATTTACTTTTGCATCTCTTGTTTTTTTCCCAGTACCCTTTTAGCTTTGCATTGGATATTCCTTTTGGCCACATCTTCATGGGATCATTCACATTTCGCTCTTTTCTGGGTGTCTTCTTCTTCTTCGATTTTGACTTTTCAGGATGGTCTCGTCGCTTCGACGTGGCTTCAACATCGATTTTAATTTTGTTAAATCCCTCCAACACTAGCTTCTCTGCAAGTTCATGAACTCGTGATATGGTGCCGATCTGGTATGCAAATTTATGAATGCGGTTGAGATAGATGAGTCCACTTGCAGAATTTGACAATCCAAGGCCTGACTTTGTCCTTATTATCGAGAGTTCGGATATGAAATTTTGAATCTGTAGTACTGCAACACTCCACAACAAGCCCACACAAGCTATGTAGAAATTGTGTTTCAAAGATTGAGTATAACTTCCTAGTGTAAAGGGTAGAAACCTGTCTCGACACTGGACTGCTTTTAACGGTGGGAGAAATTGCAGACTGCTTGCATTTAAATTCTTCATCTTTTTCATTTCTTCTCTAATCCTTGAGAACATTTTCAAGACCCAAAAAAACATTCGGTCAGGGTGCTTGTTGCCTTGGAGACATCATGACAAATTTTATTCGTGGACTCACTTCTTTGCGTTGATAGGATCCCCATTCCAAAAATTTATTTGTTGAAGGCGGTTGACCACTTAAGCTTGATATTATACAATTCATCCAACCAAACATTCTCGTGTAGTTTTCCTTTCTCGATCATTTCACCCAAAGTTTCTTCAAACTCCTCTTCAAAGTCACATTTGCTCAAGCATTTATAAAAAAGATCATTGACTCTCTTGCTACCCACGCCACAATGGACTTTTGAAGATAACTTCTTATAGATGTGTCATTGACATAATCTATGTCTGGTTTGCGGAAGACACTCTTCAATGGCTTTAGACATTGCTTGGTCCTGGTCAGTGAATATTGTTATCGGATGTTTGTTATCCATTATACAGATAAAGCTTTGATAAACCACTTGAATGATTCAATTGTTTCATC
>NW_018164962.1:1172344-1173031 GCF_001263595.1 Phalaenopsis equestris | reverse complement strand
TTCATTCTGCCAGTGATGATTCACACCGACAATCGGAGCACAACATAAATTGTATTTATTCAATCTATAACTTGTATCAAATATATATTATTACCCAAAACAGTCGTAATCAATCATGGACATCCCGTCGCACCATAAAAAATTCACCAAACATCCTGCCTCATCAATTTGGAAGTCCCATGCAAACATTAAATCATTTGCTTGTCGGGTAGTGAACAATTGTATGAGAGAATTAGCATTCCCTAATTCAATTTGAACTCTTCTCTCTCTTTGTATGAAATTATATGCATCCCTCTTTATGCAATCAAGATTCTCCACTCCTCCAACCTCATTCGCGAGGAATCTGAATGCATTGCTGGTTCTAATCCCTGATTTTGTCATTGTTCTGAGGATATCAGCACTGATATCACACATCTTTCTGCTGGAGCTTGTCACCGTCCTCCGCCAACGGATGGTTGTGACTTTCTACAAATTTCTTTACCGACAAGTTGTCATCTAAATCAACGAAGTATCAGATCATTGCTGGACAACCAGTCCTTGTGTCCGCTCTTTTGAACCTCACAGTGATAGTGTCCTTCAACTCTTTTTTGAAACCAGCCTTACCACAAACAAAGTCCTTTGTCTTCAACTTCTTAGAATTCGGCCAGAAACCACTGTGTTCCTTTCGCACAGTAAATCCAATTTTCG
>NW_018164962.1:1161251-1172296 GCF_001263595.1 Phalaenopsis equestris | reverse complement strand
ATAGTTCAAATATTGTTCATATGCTTCATTCTCGTTGTGGACAACTGCATTAAGCAATTTTTTCGTATCGGGTGACTGCAAATTTAAACATCATAAATACAATGTTACAATACATAAACAACAAGATAATAATACCACAATAATACTATTAAATGACGTTAAGCTATGTTACTGGCCTCCTAAAATAAAATCGATTCAGCAGATCCAACATTACCTTAATAACACTGTGATACTACCACAATAACACCAAATCTCACGTCCGTAACGTTACATTATGATACTGTCACATGAATAACATTGTGATACTATAAAAATAACACCAAATCTTCACGACAATAACGATGCATTATGATACTACCAAAATAACAATGTGATACTACCAAAATAACATCAAAACATCAAACCACAACTTCTATTCTACCGAACAACCAGAAATGGAAAACAACTACAAAAACGACTAGTATATCATCGTGATAATACCTAAGTAACACCAAATCCACATGAAAGAAACGTTACATTGTGATACTACTAAAATAACACTGTGATACAATCAAAATAACACCAAATCCTCAAGACACTCACTTTACATTATGATACCAACAAAATAACACTGTGATACTACAAAAATAACACCTAATCCTCAAGACATTGACTTTACATTATAATAATACATAAATAACACTGTGATGCTACCAAAATAACACCAAATCGCTACCAAAATAACACCAAATCCTTGAGACATTCACTTTACATTATAATACTACATAAATAACACTGTGATGCTACCAAAATAACACTAAATCCTCAAGACATTCACTTTACTTTATGATACCACATACTTCCAAAATAACATCAAACCCCAACTAATATTCTAATGAACAATAGGAAATGGAGAGCAAATACAATAATAACCACTGTATCACTATTATATTTTCTAAATAACACCACATCCCACCCAACCGAAACTTAGCGTTAAAACTCATCTAAAAATAGAGCAAACTTCATTAGCAATAAAATTACTCCTTAAAACTTAGAACTGCATTCAAACAAGACCTCTACGTACCTGTCGATGTCCTTCTGCCGCATCTAAACTCTACTCAATCTCATTATTCTCGGAAATATTCTGAAATTTCATCTCATTGTTATGATTCTCAGGAGTATTTTGATATTCCACCAACATTTCTTCGTCAAAAATTATTTTTATCGAACCAACTCTAACGAACATGAGGGAAAAAAAAATGAGAATATACCGAATCATTATCCCCTAAAGCAGACAAAATGCCACTTTCTTCTATTGGCGGGACTCAAAACTGAAAAAAAAACTCTTTTTTTTTGGGCGAGATTCGGGCCGTCGGGCATAAAAAATACTTACTTTTAAATTATAAATTCACATGAAATCACATTTCACGAGACTAATTTTTATTCGGCAGTGCATATAGTTATTCATGCACCATAAAAATTACACAATTCCCTTTGTTATCTCACTCCGATTCCGCAGTGCGTTGCCTCCCGGATTGCGCGAGTCGCACGATTCTCTTTCCTTTCTTTGCCACCGCCTCCAGCTGCCTTCTCGAATGGCGAGCTTCCACTTTTTGTTTCGCTGCCGCGCTTCCTAATTGTGCTTCAAGCGTTCGAGTACCGCGGGCAAGAGCATTCAATGACTTGTAACCCTCTCCTCTCTCGGTCTTCGAAGCTTCCTCTGTCTTCCGTACTCGCTCTGGGCTTCCTACTCCTCAGCAGCTAAGGTTCACTCCTCGGACCTCTTCCCGTAGCATGTAAGGGCAAATGAAATTTTGAGCCATTTCGACGAAGCATGTTCTCCGAAAGAGTGGCATTTCGACTCATGTCAGGTGAATATTTTTGCCTCTGTCATCCTGCAAAGTGGCGAACAATATGAACCCCCTTATTAGTCGATTTCAATATTTTGAACCTATCAACAAAGTCTGTTTTGCGAAATTAGTGATGGTTAGTTGTTTATAGTTAGGTTCAAGGCAATTCAAACTCAAGTCTATGCGGTGTCTTGATTGAATTGCATTATGGGACAATTACGAAAGTCAACGATTGGTATTTGAGATGGAGTGAATTTAGTTTGAGATAGTCTCTCCAAAAGATAATTTCATTGTATATCTCAGACCTATTCAACCAATCATAGTAGAATACATCTGTACAACTAAAATAAAAGATGATGATTGGATAAAAGCTGCTAGAGCAAGTTTAGAAGACGTTGAAATTTGAACTCATTATTGATCAAACAAGTTTTTTGAGATTTAAAGATCGCTTTTGTAATCCATATCATATAGGACTTCAATAGGAGATATTTCAAGAATCGTACACCATATATTTTGCTCATTTAGAGAACAATAGGTCTATCAAGATCTGAAGAAATTTTTTTGCTAAATTGACTTAAAAATGATGTGACAGGCTTCTTAACTAAGTATTTAACTTGTCAAATAGTGAATAATGAACATCACAAACTTGGAGGCATATTGTAACATCTTTCTATTTTAGAATGAAAGTGTGAAGAGATACATTCGGTAGTTGGCTTGCATGGATCGAAGTAAGATTATAATAAAGTTTGAAGATTGCTCATCTTCTATCAATCTTGCAGAACTACTCAATAGAAAAATAGTAAAAATTTATATGAATAATATTATTCTACAATATAGAATTTCAATCATTTTTGTGTCAAATCAATAAGGAAGCTCATTTTGAAATTGTAAAAGAAAGTGCTAAAAGCTTCAAATTTGAGGTTGGACTTCAACACCGTGCTTAGTCCTTAAACAGAAGATTAGTCAAGGCATATCATTCAAACATTAGAAAATTTATAGAGAGCTTGCAATTTTAACTTTGGAGATATCTGAGATGATTACTTTTTGCTTGTGTAGTTCTCCTATTATTATAATTTTAAGCTAGTAACAATATGATATTATATCGTATGAGGTTCTTTATGGCAGGAACTATAGATCTCTTCTATTTTGGTTTCAGTTTGGTAAGAAGAACTCTTAGGACTGCATTTGGTTAGGTACTAAGAAAATCTATTTGATTTGAGAATAATTGTTTTTAGTTCAGAAGCTTCAGATGAGATAGTTTGACCCAAAGTATAAAGAGATTAAGTTTAATTTTTGAGATTGTATCTTTCATAAGAATTCACCTGTACGAGCAGTTATAAGATTTTGCAAAAGTGGTAAGTCTTAGCCCCCATTTTATTCAATTCTTTCAAAGTAATTGAGGATCTGATTTGAGTTTCTTATCAATTTGCTATTCCCCCAAGACTTGTAGGTGTGCATGTCTTATTATTATGACACTACTACTTGTATGTTGACTTTCACGTAATTCATTTTGAGCCATTAATAATTCAAGAATATTTGAGTTATAAAGATGTATCTAATCACTCTTTAGGATGTAAATTTTAATGACCTTTTTGTTAATCTATATTTTTTCAAAGTATTTTTAATAAGCTGGTCAAAACAAGAGACAAAATAGAGATTGAAGCGGAGATGATCTTAAAATAATCACAACTATTCAAAACTCAAATATGAATTTGAGTGTCAAATTCTTTTAAGGGTATTTACAATTATACCACAACGTTTATGTATTTACCATATTTAACACCTAAATTTTGTTACATATTTAACACCTAAATTTTGATTTTTATATTTATAACACTCAAAATCTTTCATATCACATAAAAAATGCCGCCAATACTAACTTTAAAAAGTGAAATACACATTTTCAAGCATAAGTGATATAGATGTAAAAATTAAAGCTTAGGCATTAGATATCTAAATACATAAGAATTTTGTAGTATGTATGTAAATTTTTCACACTTTTAAGAGCCAATATGTGAGAAATAAATCTAGTCTGTTGTCCTTAACCACAATAGTCCGACTCCATGTTTTCTTCACGAAATCATAGAACTGAAGCTTTTTTTCGCATGAATCATTTGAACTATTGCTTGCCCTTTCACATCTTGCAAGTCACACAACCCCTTTAAACTAAAATTATTGTGCAAATTGTGCAATTCTCCCTCTCTTATTGTCTCCTTTGCTCGCGTTATAAGTGTTGACTGTTATGGCATTGCGTGCCTCTCCGTAGCAACGAAAAGATTAGTCTCCCCCTCCTCATTCCTCTTTCGAGCCATTTATTTTCACCTGAAAATTTGTGCGCAAGTTTTTCCCTCTTCAATCATGAGACAATAGCTGACCTTCTTCTTTCTTCTTTCATGATCATGCAAACAAAAATATTGAGGTTCATTTTTTTATTCTGTCTTCTTCTTCTCAGCTTATACAAACACGCACATATTGAGATGAGACTAAAAACTAGTTTATCTAAGATTTAAAATTATTGACATTTTTAGAAATGAATTTTTGGAAATTATATATGAAAGGATTGGTTAAATCTTGTTGATATTAAATTAAGGCTATTTATGAGATGATCTAGATAAGTTATTATTACACTTAATTCATTTAACTATTGGTTCGAATAGCCTTTTTTGCATGCTTGTTATTAACTGAATATCTATATTATGTATGAACTTCTAGTTGAGTTTCACTTGGCATTGTTAATTGAATCCCAAATAAAAATGAAGTTCGGTAGCACTCACTTTAAGATAATTAATTCTTTATTATTAAGAGTTAAATATATCATTTTTTTTAGGAGTGTATCCTTTATGTTTGCATTATATTATTAGATATTTTTAAGGTTGCCAATTTTACTGTTATTCTCAGTTATAGAGGCCAATATAACTTTTTATTTTTTTTAATTGAAATATCAAGTAGCATATGTAGTCTTTTCCTAAATTATTATTGCACAAATTCCTATATATTAAATTGCTTTATGTAATAATAGGAGCTATTTTTCGTAATGGTACTTTTATCTAATGCAATACACTTTATTTCTATTACTTGTGTTTTTATACGTAAATAACATTGGACATATTATTTATAAAATATATGTTTTTATATATATATATATATAAAATGTTTAAGCTTATGTATAGTAGTGTGTAGGTTTGTATAATCATTTTAGATATATGTTTTGTCAGCTGACAATCTACAGAATGATGACCATAACATTATTAGTTTTTTATGTGTTGGCATTTATCTTTTTTTATTTCATGGTGTATTGATAAAATTTATTATAAATATATAAATAGATATATAATCGAATGATAAAACACTGCTTAGAGATGTGTGATTATATTTTATGTGTTGAGATGTACTTAAGATTTGACAATTGAATCCCAACTATCCATTGTGTAGAGGATTTGAGCTCGATATCTCATTATATTTGCACAACTCTGAAGTCTTCTATGGCACATTCAAAATGGTAATAGTTAGATTCATTATTTAATAATTATATTAATTGCAACGGTGTAATTATATTCATTATTTTAATAATCATATCCAAAAAAATAATAATTAAGTATTTAATGGGCTAAATAGTATTTTATGATCAGTCCCTGCTAAATATTTTTCTTTTGGTATTAGATTGGGAGCAAGATGTAATGAGATGCTAGAACCATGAATTGAACCTCCTTTTTTTCCGAACATTAACACCATGTTTGCATTGTTTCACAAGCCAAGAATTACATGTATTTAATGCACATGCATAGAAGTTATGTCAGATACAGTAAATAGACCATTTCTTCAAACTTTTCCGTGTTAAGAAAGAAACTTAGAAGTTTTCTCTTGAATTCTGTCAAAACCTATATATCTTGCGGTTGCATAGTATTAATTTTATATATTAAGAAAGCATGAATTGATTTGCACCATGAAATTTTGGAAGTTTTACATATATACCACTCAAATCTTATGTATTTAAATATCTAACACCTAAACTTCAAGTTTTACATACATGACACCTTCCATGTGCATGAAAAGGTTGCATGAAAAGGTTTATTTCACAAAAGGTTTATTTCACTTTTAAAAGTTAAATGGTGGTATTTTTTATGTGATATGAAAGATATGGGTATTATAAATGTAAAATTAAAGTTTAGTTTTTAGAGATGTAAATACATAAGAATTGGATGGTATGTATGTAAATGCCCCTTTGTTTTACCTGAGAGGAAAGAGATCACCTTCCTTCCTCCATAGAGGTGAAAGTTAAAAGCGCATCAGTTGAAGGATTAGTGCTTATGTGCATGCTTGGATCTGATGATGCACTAGCTTGGTCATTTGTTAGTCCTGTGTTTATTGATCTGGAAAAATCATCACTAACAAAATTGCTGCTTAGATCCTTAAACTGCCATTCTGTTAGGTAGCTTGGCCTTGAGGTAACCTCGTTAACCTCAATGTCTCCGGCCAACATAGCCACCACCCTTGACATCGGTGGTCGTAATACTGGCGATGTTTGGATGCATAGAAGAGCAA
Source organism: Phalaenopsis equestris (assembly GCF_001263595.1). Lineage (NCBI taxonomy): Eukaryota > Viridiplantae > Streptophyta > Magnoliopsida > Asparagales > Orchidaceae > Phalaenopsis > Phalaenopsis equestris. The sequence goes on along the minus strand of NW_018164962.1, from coordinate 1,165,925 downwards.
TGCCGATTACTCGAGTGGCCTCATCCCTATCATAAGATGATAGACTTGGATCCACCATGCGCAGTTCATGCTTCTCCTCATATAAATGCCAAGCCTGAGATAATAGTAATGTTTCAGTCACCACATACTGTTATAATTTCTTCAAATTTTGAATTTATTTGTTCAGTGAGTTAAAACTGTTAGATGTTCTGTTTATAATGTGTAAAATATAGGTACATATTAAAGCTTTTCAGTAAGTTTTTGTTATTAGAAGCTGCATATAAACGGTGATGCAATGTAGAAGGAGTGGGAGTTCATGTTCCTTTCCGCTTAAATACCCAAAACCTTTAATTTGACCAAAAAGTTATATCAGTGTCTAACCTTACTTTTCAAGCTGAAAAGTGACATTCTGATCAAACCTCATGGGCAATGCCCTAGAGCTCTACATAATTTTGGCTAAATTTGATTGTTTCAGCCTTTAATACTTTACTTTTATTATTTTGCATATTAATTAGCTTCTATTTTGATAGTTCTTCAATAATTTAGATTTCACAGTATAATTTGTTTTATTTTCTGATGTTTGCGTTTGTTTTTATAATCTGTAATGCCTCATTTGAATGTGGTTATCTTTATTTAGTAATTTGTGAATCTTATTCTCATCTTCAGTTTTTTTATATTCTTTGAGAGTAATTGAATCTGTGTGCACATATGTGTGTTATTCCTCTTTCGTTGAGTTCTCTTCATAAAAAAGGATAGGCATTTGAATGATAGTTTGGTAGTTATGTTATTTAACGCTAAGAACTGAAGTGCAGAAATCTTTGCGTACCCAATCAAGCAAGTAGACTTTCTCTTCATCAAGAGCAGGGTCTGAATTCGGCCTACCACTGACAATTTCAAGAGCAACAACTCCAAAACCAAACACATCAGCCTTCTCTGTTAGATGCCCTCTCATAGCATATTCTGGTGCAAGATAACCTCTGAAAATATCACATTATTATTATTGAAATATAAATGACACGAGAAAAAAAAAAAGAAAAATACATGTGAAACATAAGCATTGAAATCCCCACGCACATTGTGCCGGCAACTCTTGTGCTGATGTGAGTCTTCTTGTCATCGTAAAGCTTAGCCAAACCAAAATCTGATATCTTTGGGTTAAGATCGCCATCTAATAGAATGTTACTGGCTTTAACATCCCTGTGGACGATTCTCACACTTGATTCCTCATGAAGATAAGCTAAACCTCTTGCTGTACCTACACAAATCTCAAAGCGTGTTTTCCAATCAAGATGCAAACCACTTGTCCCTGCAAAATGAGAGAAATGAGATGCAGGAATACTTGAAGCATGTAATCTGAGCTTCTGGTTTTCTTTTAGAACATACCGAAAACAGCTTTATCTAAGCTCTTATTTTCCAAATACTCATAAACCAAGAGTCTCTTGTCTCCCTCAATGCAGCAACCATACAATTTAACTAAATTACGATGTTGAACTGCTGATATTGTTGCTATTTCTGCCATGAATTGGCTCTTTCCTTGGTGAGATGCTACTGATAGTTGCTTTACTGCTATCATTCTTCCATCATATAGTTTACCCTAAGATGAAACAATTAAATAGATGTTACTCTCAACTTCTACAAGGCCTATAATTAGTTTGTATCATATTATTGTGTACAGGGATGGTTAATTAGCATTAACAATGTGCTTGGTTTTAAGTGAGAAATAAATCCACTTTACTTTCATTTTAGTTTTGAGGCTTTATTTCGCGGGAGCAGATGAAATAGATTGTTTTAAGTGGAACTATATTGTAAAATAAAAACTTAATGTTGTCAAATTTAGGCAAAACAAACCTTGTACACAGGCCCAAATCCTCCCTCGCCTAACAAATTAGACTGGTTGAAATCCTCGGTTGCCGCCCTCAATTCCGCATAGCTGAATGTATTTGGTTTGATGGTCATTCCTAACAACTCTGTATCATTTGATTTATTAACTTAGTCTCAAATTCAGAAAAAGTATAAACATTCATATGTTCACAAATAATTAAAAAAAAATCATATTCCGTAAAGAAGTTTACCTTCATCATCTTTGCTGAAACTTTTTTGCTTATGTTTCCAAAATAATATTGCAAAAATGACAAGTCCCAGCAACACTACAACGCCAACTACAATACCCACAATTAGACCTGTTTTGTTACTTGATGAAGAGGAATTTGGGGCTTTGTTACTGACAGAAGGGATAAAGTCTGTAAAATTGGATAATCATAAGATAATGGTCATCTAGATGAATTTATGAAAAATTTGAAACTAAAATTTCATAAAATCAAATGAAGTTGCGTACCATAAGGAGATACACTGATTGCAGAAATGGATGGGCCATAATAGCCTTGGGTAGGAATACAACATGTACCCTTTCCAGCCCAAAAGAAATGTATTTCTAGGAAGTTGTTTGTTACAGGAGCTTGGTATTTCTTCAATACTGCTGTAAATGATTTCTCATCAGCTTCCTTTCTTATATCAAAGTCCTTCTCTTTAAGCTTTCCCTGAAATTATGTATTAGATCCTGTTAACAACTTAAAAAATTAAAAAATATATATTTATAGTAAAAATGACTCAATTAATTGCTATGACAAAATGCTTTCATCTGTTGGTTTCATGAGCGCAGGTTTTCATATATAAAGATATCTTACTACCATTCAAAAATTACTAAGGTTGATTTAAATATTTTTTTCTTTTTGATTTAGTTGACCTAACGAAATTATAAATCTAACAGCACACAACAAAAACCCATCCACAAACTACTATTTCCTTTAAAATTAGAATACACCCATAAGTTGTGAAGGATGATAAAAATAATAAAAGAAATAAACTATCAGTTGCGTTGTAAAGGCTTGCCTTGAGTTAAAATGAGTAAGGTTGATCAAATTAATTTGAATTTCAAATTTAATATGCTAAGTTTGATTAATATTAATTATTATTACCTTTTTTTTTTGGCATGAACCAACAAAAATAAAGCTAATACTGCCCAATGAAAATCCACCCACAATGTTTTTTGTCCTTGTTAACCAAAGTTGGATGCTATCAGTTTTTTTGTAATTAACAAATAAGAACTTTATACATACCTTGTCAATGTATGCTTTGCTTACCTGTATATAAATATCAAAAACTCTTCTTCCTAAACTCTTCCACGTGGGTGGATTTATAATTCCCATCTCGGCAAACTGTAGCTGTATTGTGTAATTTCCATTTTCAAGTCCTAAGCCATAGTATCTTAATGAGGAAGGTGACATCCTTGCAGTCTGAAACAGTTCTGTATCCAGTGTGTTCTGGAATTGGGACTGAGAACTAATTATATAATTTGCATCAGGATTTGAAGCATCTACAAAGCTTCCAGTGTTGCTTACTGCCCATTTGTATGGATCAGTGGCATAATAAGATGCTGCACTGAGATTAGCATTATCCCTGTCATAGTTAGTTCCATCAGAACTTGTCACACTTGCACTTCCACCACATTTTATCCCAAACTGAGAATCTGCATTTTAAAATATTTGAAATTTTCTTATTTACAGAATATACTGATAATTTCTATTTGTTTTTCATGAGTTGAAGAAAATGCATTAAGCTGTGGAGAATGACTTACAGACTGGTGAACCACGGTTGCATGGTATGTCCCTTTGAAGACACTCTGATCCGAAAGGCAATACACTGAAAATGTAGTAGTTAAGTTTCAAGTTCATCAGTGTAAGAATTAAAAGGAAATCGAATTTACATAAGACGGTAAATGAGTGTGTTTACCTGATATTAGAATTGTCTAGGACGAAGTTGTTGGCAACCAAGTTTCTGTTACCAAGTTAAAAAATAAAATAAAATATCTAAATTTGTGCTTTATTTTTGTTTGTAATGAACGAAAATAATTATGGTAAAGTAAGATGTGATGAATCAAGTACTGTATCTAAATGTTAATGTATGTTAATTATTTGGAGATTTTACATACATGGCACTCAAAACATCCCTATTTACATATCTCACACTCCAAACTTCTAATTTACAAATAAAGCTCTCAAATTACGGCCCGTTTACTTAGCCGTTATACTTCTCCATTTCAAGTCCCAAAAAATTCCTTCTTCAATCGGCAAAATTAAGTCACATGGACTCCGTTACATCCTTAAAGAATGCAGCAGTAGCAGCTGCCTAGCAGCTGCCCGTCTCATGCCTTTAGAGCACTACTTTGATGCATTTTTCTTGACAAGCTATTAGCAGAGAATAAGAAAAAAATTCTTCTTTTTTTTCCTGCAGATGGCCAGAATCACGGCTTCGTTAGAGTTTTTTAACTTTTATTTTCCTCCAATGCGTTGCCAGCAAGGCTCCAAACTCACGGAAAATATTTCATCCTTGTTAGATTGAAATCTACTCGTCTTCTTGTTTGCCTGCCTTCGTTCGTTGTCTCATCACTTTCCACATAGGAGTAGTCCTCTACCGTTTTCAATTTGGGAGAGATTAGCTCACCACAATAATATAATATGATGGAGCTGTTCTTACCTATTGGGGAAGAAATTTTTTGCGCATTGAAATGGAGAAGGGAAGTTAAACGGTGAAGTAGACAGGCCGTAATTTGGGTGCCTTATTTGTAAATTAGATTTGCGAGATATGTAAATAGGGATGTTTCAGGTATCATATATATATATATATATATATATTTTT
>NW_018164962.1:1118793-1156997 GCF_001263595.1 Phalaenopsis equestris | reverse complement strand
ATATATATATATATATGTGTGTGTGTGTGTGTGTGTGTACTCCTCTATAATTCTCTCACTTCAAACTTGATATTAGAGCTACATTACTAGATTTGCACCTATTACGTATAAATTTTGACAGTTCTCCCATCTTTCTTTTCTCAATTTGTCTTCCTGTCAAAGTTGTTATCTCTATCCTTGACCACTGGGGCAGTAGACCTCTATTTTTGATAGATTTGTATATCTTTGTGATTTCCTTGTTCTCCATACCTTTTATCACTATCATACTGTTCATCAATGATACTTTTTGTTTTCACTCTCCATTGATATCTCCGCAGATGCTCTCTATCTATACATCCGTTTGAGTATCTTATTTTGTCACTACCCTGTCCACCTAGAGGTTATACTCCTCTTATAAAACTCATAATCTGTTGACAACAAAACCTTTTACTATTCCATCTATGAATGTTATATTTTCACACTCAAGTTGAAATATTTTAATGTCGTATTGAATTTTCCATGGAGTGTTATCATATGTAAATTTCATATGTACTAATCATTTATAGTGAATAATCATACTTATTTATTTATTTTATTATTATTATTATTATTTAATCTTTTTATTTATTGAAGAATATTATTATGTTTAATATTTTTTAATCTTTTCTTCTATAGTCTATATATATATATATATATATATATATATTGCCTCAAATCTATTGAACTCCCACAGGTCAAACTATATATGCATATATATGCTTGTACTAATATGTCAATCAGTTAAGATGTTAGTCACTATAATTTTCTCTCCTATATAAATGATCATATAATTTGTTTTCTACAACTTACAGCTTTATGTTTGGATCGCTGACCCAAGATGGAAAGCTGCCTGACAGTTGATTGTATGATAGATCTCTGCAGAATTACAAGAAACTGATTTTTTTTAAAAAAAAACACATTTCATCAAGGAGCATTAACTTAGCTAGATTTCACTGAAGTAAGAAAATTTCCCTAGCTAATATAGTCAGCAAAATTATTTAGAATTGTCTTTTTAGTGATTAATTATGCCCTGAAGGACTTTCATACTTACACAGTATTGAGTCCTGTGCTCTTTGTTCCTGGTAAGCTTCCTGTTATGCTGTTGTTCCCAAGGAATCTGTAAAGGGAAACAATATAACAAAACATAAGTTATCCTTATACTACTAAACAATATAACTGAAAGTTTTGGGGCATTGAAGAAGGCATTTCGCACAATAGTTTCAGAGAGCTCAAGTTGAGAAGAGACTGTGGAACATTGCCAGTAATGTAGTTGAAGCGCTCAAATCCCTTTGTAAGACCACCAAAAAAAAAAAAAATCAAATTGCATTGAAGAAATTAGTGCTGCATCGTTATATATGAAGAGAGAAAAATTTACAAATTCATTAAACTTTTATATTTCGCAAAGTTTGATGGAAGAACATCAGAAATCTTGGCATTTCTTAAGATCCTGCATAAAGTTAAATTAATACATTGTCATAGCTATATTCCAAAAATAAATAATAATAACAATGTGTAGAGATTATTGATTTGGAACAACAAGCCTTACAGTGTGCTTAGAGATGTCATATTGCTAATAAATGAGAGTGAAGAATTTCCATCTATTATGTCTCCTATTCGTCTGGGAATAGATCATACAGTATTAATACATAATCAATGAATTTTACAGTATTTGGTGAAAAGTGGAAATACTTACAAATCCTTAAGATTGTAGAGACTAGAAAAGCTTGAAGGGATTGGACCATTGAAGGAGTTTCCTTGTATTCTCCTATCAAAACACCATTTAGTATTGAGTACCTCTTTTTTATTTTGTAGAAATTTCTATTATATATTGAATGATTTTTTATTTATTTATTTATTTTATTTGCTGCAGGGCGGGCAATTAAGTCCGAAACTTTGAGATTCTTCATTTGGTTTCTAATCAATGTGCTGCATGTTCGAGTGCTGCAAAAAAGGTAAACTTACAAATCGTTTAGGCTTGTGAAAGTCCCAATGAATTCTGGTATTTTGCCTGTGAAATTATTGTCTGAAGCCCACCTGAATCAATAATCATTATGAGATAAGAATCAAATTTCATAAACTCAAGATTTTAGCGCACATCAAACTTACAAAATCTGCAAGGAGGTAAGGTTAGATAGAGAAGTTGGGAGCTCACCACTTAGTCCAGAACTATCTAAGTACCTGAGCATTGCACAATAAACCATATATAATCTTAGAAAATTGAAGACTTTACCATCTGATATCCCTAAATACTGGAAAATATATTAGGTGCGGACAAGATAGGTGCGGATTTGATGGTATTGTGATGAAATATCACCAGTCCGTATGTGTGGATTCCGCACATAATATCGCTCCAAATATTGACAGGAAGAGCGAACAAAAAATATTTGATTATTAAATTTAACCATTGTTGTAGGCTGCTTAGGTCCCCAAACTCTGGTGGAATAGTCCCACTGAAGTTGTTTGCCCCCATGCCTCTATCAAAAAGTAAGATTAAATTAATAAAATAAATCAATTCGTCCTTGTCATTAGTTTATCTGCTTGAGACAGAAATCCTGTTAATTAAATTTTTATTGTTTTTGCTTCCTCCCAACGGCATTTTTAAATGCTGTATCTTCACGCCAGAAAATAATAATTGAAATCAGCTGAATGTACACCATTTCTAATGCCAATACAGAAAGGCTAAACATAAATATATATATATATATCCACCTTAGGATAACTAACTAGTTCTGAGCTTATTGTTATATATATATTGGGGTTTTCTATTGTTATATATATATATATATATATATATATATATATATACGGCCCCTTAAGAGTGAGTTGTTTTTAACTTGTTGGATTTTTAGACTGGGGACATATCCCAACATATTCTTCCTGTATTTCTTTTTGTGATTAACATGTAGGGAGCCGTATGATGCTCCTTCTACCAAATATATATATATATATATATAAAGCTATAAAAACACAAATTAAATAGTTTTAGAATAAAAAAAAGTGCCATCTGAACTCTAAGAAGGGAAAGAATTCTTACAGCACAATAAGATTTTTAAGTTTCCCGAGCTCTTTAGGAATAGGTCCAGACAACGCATTAGTTCCAAAAGTCCTATTTACAGTTTCATAATAAAATTAATATCCATCAAGAAATTAATGAAGCTCGTATCAAGTGTCTGTGTGGGTGTGTACATTTATAAAATAAAATATCAAAATAACCTCCAACTATTTACTCGGTCATCTCATTCCCAGAGTTTATAGAAATATCAAAATAATTTCCAACTATGTCGAAATTGGGCTCTAAGAATCCTTCATCAGAATTCTTTTAGCTCCAATTTAAGAGTTTTGGATTATTTTAAGACTTCTATAAACTCTGAGGCTAAAATGATCTCATATAAATAATTGGAGATTATATATATACATGGATAGATTGATAGATGTTTTCCGTTGATGATTTGCTCTTACAGGTATTGGAGACCTGCTAAGTTTCCTATAAAAGCAGGCAATGGCCCGGTCAAATAGTTCTGAGCAAAATTCCTATAAAAGCAATGAAAATAGGAAATATAATTCGGTAAAAAAATTGAATTAGAATATTTGTTATGAAGAAATTTCAAAAATCTGAAAATTTTGACTTTACACGTTCGTAAGATACGTGAGGTTGCTGAGCTCCTCAGGGAATGTGCCGATTGCATCCAGTGCATACACTTTGCTGAGTAGAGAATAAAATAAATTAATTTTAAATTTCATATAATTTAGATGTGATTTTTGCCTAGTGAGATAGAGGGGGAGCGTACAATTCGGTAACGTGGCAGAGCGAGTCATTGGAGGAGCAATCACATTTGATGCCAGGGTTGAAGGAGCCACCCGTGGGGGTGGAGTCTATAGCGATGCCGCTGCATAGATCGCCGCTTATGTTCCATGATGATGATGCCGACTTCCTCCATCTATTCAATATCGTGTTCACTGCTCGTGCTGCCACGTCAATTCGATCACATCATTAGACATCAACCATGCTATCTACATGTATGTATGTCTACATGCATGCTTAACTACTCAGCCATCAATCTCATTATGATAGTTTATAGATGGTATTCTACTCAACCATGATAAGCATAAGTTTATTTTTATTGAGATATTTATCTAGTTTAGATGAAAAAACATTCATTGGATGCTTATATGATATGTTATTATAATGAAGGGCTTCAAAGGGTTGAAGACGCTGCCATGAAGAAGAATGTCTTAACTCATATTATTGCAGTAATGAACATCATAACATAGCCAGAGAAAAAAATATACAGTTTGTTGGAGAGAAAGCTTTAAAGTTATGTGGATTGTGCCACAATTATGTATGATGATTAAGAGGATAATGAGTTGCTCTGTATCATTTGACGTGGCCATTCATGCTACGATTGGGTATGACAGAAGGAGGATATCATGGAGATTATTGGCAATGATTTTGTGATTACTTTTGATGTTAAAGGTGATGTACTCCAAAGAATTGAATTTTAAGCCATGTCTTACTACTATATGTATATGTTTTATAGTGAAGGAGGCATGAGGTGTTTGTCTATCTTTTATTCTTATGCTTATAAATGAAATAAAATTAATAGATCATCAAAATAATAATATCAATTGTTTGACTAGAAGTTTTAGGGATTTATTTGTTAAGATGCATAAGCTCTTGGATTAATGCGCCATTGATCTCCTTTGCCTTGTCAAGAACAAATTGTTATGTTTCTTCAAGCTTTGATTAGTAGGATTAGAAGATAAATCCAAGGAGGAAGACATGAGTGATAGTAGAATTGTACCATATATTTTATAATTAAATACACCCATGGTGCTGGTAAATATTAAGGCAACAATTTAATTAATCTATTGATGGCATAAGCTTGTAATGATGTCCCCACATTGTATTACTCACTATAATTTAATGGTTTAATAGCACATAAATATTTTATGTTACCTAATATGAAATCATTTATGACACCACTAAAAAACTTATGGAGAATGCATTATTATCTTAGATGACATTTTCAGTCAATATTGTAGATCATTGATCTATATGTATTAGAGGAACTGCTCAAGAGGTTTGCATTTATTTTTATGCATATCATTGAAGATGAAGATAATTTCTAAGATACTGTTAAATTTGATTGGATATTATATCAGATTTCATGAACTATGAACAAATTGATGTTGTATGACTCCAACCTCCCTTACATTCTAATTTAAAAGTTGTAGGCAGAGATGGGTTTGCCTTGCAAGTGCTTCCCTTAATTGCTTGAATTATACGAGTCACTTAACCATATACAAAAAACTTTTTTTATCCAAATCATTGGCTACAGGAAAGCTACAACATCTTTCCTACAACATATGAGATTCCCAATTTTACTGTATAATAAGTCATTTAAAATTTTTATCAAAAAATTATGCAGTACTGACTCATGAGTCAGATGAGTACTCCATCTCTTATTTGAAGCTCATATTATATATTCATCGGCCTTTACCCAGCTTAAGTTTGCCAAAAGCTTAAGCCTAACAATCATAAGAGTTAAAAGTGACCCGATACAGGTAGACAAGTATGAGTATCAAATGTTGAGTAGAGACACCCAAAAATCAGAAACCAAATATCAGAGAAAACTTGGCAAAAGCCATCTCATTGAGTCATTTGAAGACTTCGTCACCTCACCGAGTGTTACATCTCACAACTCCAAATAATCCATGTGATCAAAACCTACTCACCATGGGGCAGGTATCTGCAAAGCAAGTTTTCAGGATAGAATGTCGACTATACATCAGATATGACTTAATACGAAGCACGAAAATCATAAGGTTTATGGTAAGATGTTTCTATTTTAGAATGAAAGTGCAAAACTCCGTATTTTATATTTATACCACCTGAATCTTTCATATCACATTAAAAATATCGCTGCTTCAATTTTCTAAAAAGTGAAGTATATATTTTTCATTCATAGATAAGGTAAAAGGATAAATTAAAATTGAAGCTTATTATCTGATGTAAATACATAGAAATTGAGGGGTATTCATGTAAATCATTCTTTTACATGTCTTATTATCCTATTAAAAACAGATTTGGTCAACCTTAAGTTAATCAGATTCTTATCGTCAGAATATTCACTTTCATTTTCATCATATATTTCTATATAAAAAAACAAGCTTTTTAAAGTCAATTATACATCATCGCCGCCCATGTTCTTAAATGCAAACTACAGTTCAAGAACTTTTAATTAAATTAATGCCAAAACTGTCGTACGCGATCACAAATAATGTTGAAAAATTAGAAACAACATTATATATATATATATATGTATGTATAATCCATTAAGCACGTGCAATGTTTAAACTTCTATAAGTGAAATACATCTTTGCATAGGTAAGATGGAATGTATGTAAAAATTAGATATTAGATATATAAATACATTGGAATTGAGTGATATGTATGTAACTAACCGGTGGCTGATTTAGCTTTCCTATGAGAGAATAACCAAGCAGATCACAGACATCTGTTGACTTAGGAAGTTCTACTCAATTTCAAGTATTTTATAGTTCTATTGAAAATACTATGCATATTTTATTTAAAACAATTAAAATCAAAGGTGGTTATGTATTTTTTTTTAAATAATGTTTTACGTGATTGCTGAATCCTTTTAGGAGGTAGGCTCTCATATTATTCGTGAGTTCTTACGACACTGCAAATAACTTATTTTTAGGATGAATGTATGGAAGAAAAAGATGGATATTTTAATTAAGCTGATGTATCTCACTCTAGTTTTTTGTTAGCATTCCTAGGAAGTTGGGAATGGCTTCTAGAAAGGGTCTCTATTTTCGGGATGCGTGCACTAAGAGATAGAGAGAGAGAGAAGCCTTCTCGTCTGTCCACGATGTGAGTGTTAGGCAGCACCATAAATTAGAATGGACTTATGTATTGTTATATAACGATGATTTTTTCCACTGAAGGATTTATCACTGATTAATCTGGTAGTTCAACAGGTGGCTCAGTTTGACCACTCCTACAGATGAGCTCAGCTCGACTTGTTGATATGGGTTTCAAAGCCCATGGATTTTTGATGTCTTACTGATATGTGTAAGCCTTCCCTAAATACTTATAGACGTATTTCGGGTATACAATACAATAAAAACATATCAAAATTATCAGCCTACCTTATTCTTAAAGTTCTATAATTGATTGAATTTACCTTAAAACACCCACAATATTTCGCAGCCTCTCCAACTTTACCCTAACTAATTGAACTCTACAAAAACACAAAGACTCCAAATCTCCCAAGCAACTACTTTTTTGAGAATTTTAAGGTATAAGAATCAAACATCCGCTTAAATAAATTACTTACAGACAGCTAGAATAATCATAAGCATGATAATAACTATTTAATTCATTCATAAATATAGTCATATTATTATATAAATCATGCCATGTCACAAAGAGAGAGAGAAGTAGATAATTAAAGCAACATACCTTCAATAGGATCAGTCCTCGCAGCAACATCTGTAGCCAAAAGGAAGAAGAAGATGAAGAAAACAGAGCGCAGTTGGTGAAGAAAGAATGAAAACTTTGATGAAGCCATCCTCTCTATTTCTCTGAGAAGATGGATCGCAGAGAGTATTTCATAGAAGGATGACAGGACACGGAGGTATATAGCAGTAGTGCGATAGCCTTTCTGGGAAAATTTTGTGAAAAACATCCCTTAAACATTAAAATGCAGGGGTTAGATATGTAAATAAATACGTGTGCAGTGATGATGTTTATGTAAATCTTCTTATTTTTAAATGTAAGAGCGTGATGTTGACAGAGATACGTCTATTTTCTTAACTGGCTGGATCATATAAAGTTTGAATAAAAATATCAATATGGTAAATATGTAATTAGTTAGAAAGTATGTGGGTTTATATAATATTCTTGAAACTGGGATTTGATTCATATAATATTCTTGTATTGGTTTAGTTTAGTTAGAGGAATATTGCAGTTTAATTGTGACAGCTAGTGAGGATTAATTGAACCTTTAGAATTAATTTTCTAGTTGACTCGGTCTTAAAGACTGTTTTATGTACATCTAACCCCCGAAGTCTTATATTTACACTTATATCGCCCTTAATTGGCGTCATAAACATGTGCATAAACATGTGTTTTCAATTTTAAGAAGGTAATTATAGTGATAGTCTTATATGTTGTTAAGGATTTGAGTGATATGCATGTAAATATAAATGTTTGAAAGCTAGATGTGTAAATACAAAAGAGTTGTGTGGTATGTATGTAAATGCCTCTTATTATTATGCACTATGGTGATTCCAGCACCTCCCCTGGCTTCTGTCTGTCATACTGCAAGAGGTAGAATTAAGATCAATGCTACAAGAATTGAATTATTTTGGAGAATACAGGAGAAAAAGAGCAACAATGAATACTTGAGCATTCGGTCTCTCCTAGTTTCTATGGAGTATTTTATTAAAATTGGGTCACTCTTTTTTAATTTAATTTAATAATATATGCTTTTATTACCATTATGCATAAACGAAGCATAACATCTATTAGTGATTTTATGGCAAGTCTTAAGAGAAGTTGATAGACCTTAGCAAATGAAGATGTTTTGGCTTTCCAACCATCAAGCTTCTATGAAATCATATAGAGCAAAGGCCAAAAATTAGTTAAGGTGGAATTGGTTTAGAGCGACCAAAATCCCCAAATATGTAAACTTGAAAGTTATCATAGCTACTTTTAGTTGGTATTCAATGATAGAAGATTTAGAAGGTCCGTTTAGGGCAGCGGTGTGGTGGCGGTGCGGCTCCGCACTACGGTTTTGCCCGTTTGGATAAACTGCATTTTCACAACTTCTTTAAATAGCTGCCGCTAAAATCAGTGTTTTCCCACAGGTTCTGCTAGATGCGGTGGTAACTTTCTAGCTGTGGACTGACTTTTAAAAAAAATTATAATATTCACCGAAGCTTTTTGCAACATTAGATTATTTTTTAGTAACTTTACAGTTATTTCTTAATAAGTTGCAACTGCCCAAAACATACCCTCAATCATACTAGAAGAGAAAAAAAACATCATATTGGGAGAGAAGAAAAATGCACTTTTAACATTATTAATATATAGTCTCTTAGAGTGATAGGGTCATTGAATGTCTTAAAAAAATAGTGTTGAGTAGGGCTTAGTAGTTAGAATATGACTTGTAATTTAGTATATTGCATTAGATTAATGATTAATAGATTAGTTGTCGTTTATTATTTGAATTGTCTCCAATAGACACATCAAATGAATGGACTAAAAAATGTGATAAGCTTAATTCTCTTCTCTTCATTTCATTTCATTTTATCCCCTTTTCCTAATTTTTGAACTGACAACATCTTAAGATTATCATTTATTCTTCTCAATTTATGTTTCTCTTCTTCATTTCTCCCCCAACTAATTTTTGGAGTTATCATTCTCGACTTAACGATTATCAAGATCCAAAAAATTAGATTGTAACAGTGTCCAAATTAGAAAGAGAGACTATCCATGAAATAAGCTAACCCATCAACATACAATGGATGACTAAATTGTTGATGATCCGAATTAATATCAATATAATCCTCAGAAGAAAGATTACATTCAAGTTGGCTGCAGAGAGCAACCAGACAATACAAGACATGTAAGGGGATAAAAGACAATCTTACCTTAGTCTAGATGAACCAGGGTGAATATCATTAATACAAGCTCTCACGCAATTAATGATGAGCGGAAAACTATATCTTATGTAATTTGATTGTTGTATATGAATGGAGTGCTAATGAGCACAACTTTATTAATTTTTGAAAAAAATATTCATAAATTAAAAATTACATTAATGAGTAGAATTTATTTGTTTATATATAAATGGTGCTTGAATTATAATAATAGAAAAAAATAGACCAAGTCAATAAGAAAAAAAGAAAATTATTATAGTCTCACCTAGTCGAAATAACTTCAATCTATAGTAAGTATGTGTTGCAAGATATTAAGATTAACTAGATAAAAGAGAGATATAGCAATTATTCTTGATGAAAACGACATATTAGTCATTTTCATAGAAATAAATATGACTTGACCTTGAGATGGTTGAAGAGGCAACATTGAAAGGTTGTGAATACCTCTAATTAAGGATGTCTCAATCAATCCTATGGAGGTGGAAATGAGAAGAAGACATGATGCGTCGGGGAGGCGACTACTAAAAATCTCTCAAAAGAAAGTTGGATCAATCTTTTCCATTGGGTCAAGATGACATGATTTGAAAGTAACGAAATAGTTACAAAAAGAAGGTCATAGAGGCCACACGTGGATGGTTGAATCAATCTTCTCATAGGGATGGAAATGAAACAATTAGAATATAGCCATCAAAATTGTATTAAAAAAAAAAGTTAAGGATGATACTGAGGATGCAAAAGCAATCATCTATTGGAGGTGAAAAAGTCATGATCTTAATTAAAACGACAATAATACCATGCAAAAAGAGCTTGGAGGCCACTAAAATTGATTTGGGTTGTTATTTTCTTAGAGGTGGCAATAAGAGGAGACTAAAAACACTACGATAAAAAGTGAAGATGATCTTCCCAGAGAGTCTCTCATCTTCCCACTTTTGAATCAATGTTCAACATTTGAATATACGAGTCACATTGGCCTAGTGGTTTCGTCTTTCAACTTAAAAATCCCTTGTTCAAGATCCTGTATATGTAGTTTGTGTAAGTTTGCAATTAAATTCACACAGATTCTCAAAAGAAAAATGTTCAAATTCGAAGGCTCTTGCTCTCTTGGTTCAACGGGAAAGAGAGAGCGAGGATTGAAAGAGTTTTCTTGATATTTAGATTATTTGGATTAAAGTACATGGTATTATAATTAGATTCAAAATAACATTTGAAATTCAATTTGAACCTTGTTCAAATTAGGTTCAAACCCATTCAAATCTGAACCAGTTTCAAAAGACTAGGGGTGCTAATTCGGGTCGGCGGGTCGGGTTAGGATTCGACCTGAAAATGACCCGACCCGAATTAAATCAACCCAAACCTAATCCGAATAATAAACTGACCGAATTCTTCGACTCGAGCCCGATTTGAAAATTTTCGGGTCAACCCAAACCCATAATATTTTAGTAGAGTTTGAGTTGTATTGGTGTGTTAGGATAAGTTTTGACACCTAGAGATGTTAATTTGGGTGAGCAGGTCTGGTTCAGGTCCGAACCAAAAATAACCTGATCTAAATTGAGTCGACCTGAGCTCAACCTGAATAATAAATGAGTTGAGTTCTCTGACGCGAACCCGACTTGAAAATATTCAGATCAACTCGAACCAAGATTTTTTGGTGTCGAGTTCGAGTTGTGTGGCTTGTTGGGTCAATTTTTGACACCCATACAATGACTCATAAGTCACATGAGCAGTCCTTGGATCCCTTATTGAAGGTGATTTGGTTCAAAATAAAAATTCTCCTAAATTAAGAATATTTACATTTTCAGATAATTTCATACATAGAAATTCTGAAAAAAAAAATGATGGACAGAAAATGAACCCATTCTAACATGTTAACATTCGAAAGAAGAGAAAAGAAAAGAAAAAACTATTCTAGATTTTCATTTGGCAGACCTCAAATAGAGTTTTCAAAATGGATCGTTATTTGCAAACAGCAAATAAGCTGAATACGAACAAATTTTTTGCCCTCGATATATAAATGAGCCGAAAACGAACAAAATTTTGTTCGTTTATGTTTAGCTAGTTTTTGTTAGAAATAATTAAATTATATATATTGACTATATGGCTACAAAGATTTAATTTTTTGATTATTTAATTGACTATAAGGCTACAAAGATTTATAATGGTTTAAAATTATTAATTAAAAATAGCAATAAAAAATATATTAAATTCTATTTAAATAATTTTTTTAATATAAGTAACAATATTTAAATTTTTTCCCTTGCGACTAAAATTGTCAACATAGCTCATTGTTCGTGAACAGCTTGTGTTCAGCTCAACAAGCAAACAAATCGGACATGAAAAGATTTTTTAAGCTCCATATATAAACAAGATGAACACGAATAATGATATTTTTTAACAGGTCTAGGCTCAACCGTTTACACCCCTAATGGCTGCATACTTGACTAGGGTTGTTAAAACTAATATTTGTTCGCGAACAACTCGTGTTCGACTCATTAAGCAAGAGAGCCGAACACGATTATTTTTTTTTTTTTGAAATATAAATGAGATGAAAAAGAACGATATCATTTTTAAACAAGTTGGGCTCAGCTCGTGTTCGGCTCATTTACACATTATCCTTAAGTTTTTTTTTTTTTTTTTCAAATTTTATTTTTTTAGTTTATATTAAAATTTAATGTACGGAATGATCATATGCCACGTCAGATCATGAACCTGCAATTTCATAATAACATTTGTGGGCATCCTCTAAGTCTTAGAGCATTATAATCTTATTATTATTAATTTATTATGCACTTACCAAAACCCTTTAAATAATTACATCAATTTATGTATACCATTATAAAAAGTTTTTGCCTTCATTGCGCGGCTGCTGACATAATATTTTTTTTTAATTTTTTGGAAAATGACGCGAAAATTTTATACTTAACATCTATAAAAAAATAATATTAGAATGTCATGATATAATTTTAAGTAGGAATAATTACATATATACCACTCAATTCCTAATATATATATATATATGAAACACCTAAATTTTAATTTTTACATACATGCCGTCTTACTTAAGCATAAAAGGTGTATTTTTAAAAAAGAAAATTTTAATTAATGATATTTTTAGGTGATATAAAAAAATTAGGTGGTTTAAAAAAATTTTCCAAATTTAGCTATTAAATATGTAAATACATATGAATTGTGTGATATGTACATAAAAACCTCTTTTAATTAATACGAAATTTTAAAATGATTAAATTTATTTTGAGTTGGGGCAGAACCAACCTCTTATTTGAAGAGGGGAGAACTGTCTCTATAGGCTCAAAATTGGAAAAAATTATTGCATACGGACACCGCATGCAGAGATGCATGCGGTGTCTGATGTACACTGTAGATCATGGTGATCTACTGTATGTATTTCGGTGGGTCTCATTTTAAATTTTTTTATTTTTTTTAAAACAAAAACAATTTGATTGCATCCTCACCGTAGATCACCGTGATCTACTGTGTAGATCGGACACCGCATGCAGAGGGGCAAAATATTAAATGTTAAATTGTTGAGGGTGAGGTAATTAACAATTTGTATTATATGGATATTAAACTAAATTTAATAAATATTAGCTTAAGTTATCCTTCCCAAATTTTTCCATTAAATATTCTTGATGTGACGGGACTGAAAATAAAATAAAGGAAAAGGTCAAGATACATTAACCTCGGACTTAAACACCGTTACATATTTTGAAACTTTTATAAATGTGCAAAACGTTAAAATAATCATATAGATTATGTCATTAATTAACTTAATTCAAAATTTATATGTTTTATTCTTTCTTAATTAAAGTTAATTATGTCAAAAAATATCTTAATTAACATTTTTTTTCGTCAAAATATTGGACCTTATTTTTCTCCCCTTTCAAATATATAAGACTATTCAACGCAGAATTTTCAACATCATATTAATTGGTGGCCCAAATCATGGAATTATGCGGATATTTTCCTCTGTTGAGCTTTCAGTCGAATCAGCTCAACCGATATCACAATCAGTGGAGAAAAATTTGTCTACTCAAGACGTCTGTAAAGTTACGTACATCAGAAGTTATTTAGAGATTATTGGGACGTTATATTCTCGTTATATCCTCTTATATCATCTATGTAACCTACTTATAACCCCCCAATAACCTCTGAATAATCTCCAATGTACGCAGCTCTACAAACGTCTTACGTAAGTAAATTTTTCTACAATCAGTGACACATTTTTGTGAAGTTCTAAAGTTGTTAGCAGTTTTATTTTTTATCGTAAAATATAATTAAAAAAAAATTATAACTTGAAAAAATAATATTATTCAATCGCTTTCATTACTGTTTTGAAAAATAAAATTTGTAACTCGACACAATCGCCACGTCGGTCGACCGTGTGCCGACGTGACCTTTTTGTACATACCATTTAATATGTACCTACTTATCCAGCAATTAAATTCAATTAAATTTATAGCAGTGAAATATTATGTAAAATAATAGTAATAATCTTTTTAGAAGTAATTAATCATAATTTATATATCCGAACTGTGCTGTTTAAATTTTATATCACGATATTAAAATTTATGGTTTGAAAAGTTATGATTCGTATTAATTTAATTGAAATCATATTATTAAATTAATCTCTTATATATTTGTACTTTTTGTATTAGCAATTAAACATAAAGTCAATAATTATTTAAATTATAATATTTAATTTAAATTAAAATATTGATTAAAAATATTTAGTATTAATGATTAATTTTAATTCAGCGGTATAAATTTAAATAACATTTTGGATATATAAATTATGACAAATTAATTTTTAAATAAATTTATTACTGTTATTTTAAATAAAATTTTGATGATTTAAATTTAATAAAGTTTAATTGTTGGGTACATAAATACATAGGAATTAGATGGTATGCATGTAAATGTCACTTAAAAAAATGAGAACAAATAAGGAATGCCCAATACCTTAATTTATAATAATAACATGATTTATATTGAGCATTAAGATACTTATAAATATTCAATAATATAATTTTTTGTTTGTTTCAAAAAGGTAGTTATCTCAGCCATTATTATTTCATGAATGGTATGTGTTGGATAATTTATGATTGTAGGGTAAGGACTTTATACCTTTGTATTGCACTAGATCAACATGCCCGTTTGAGCAGCTTATAAATGCGGAGGTGTTTTTAAAAATGTTGCGGTACCGTTTGTTTCGCGAGTTTTGTCTGCTTATCCAAAAACACGGTTCCATTTTTACACTAAACACAGGTCACAGGTCAAAACCTACAGTCAACCCGTGGGCCACGTTTCAGGATAAAATAAATTATTTATCCTAAAACGTACATATAAGAGAGATGTGTTCTCATGATAAAAATCCAATAATGAAAAGACTCAGATGTTCTGATCAGTTAAGATAATTCACCTACAAATGAAGACTTCTTAAGTCAACTCTTTCCCTCAAGTAGAAATTATGCGATCATAAAGCACACGTACAGTAAATTTTATAGTAATAATGACAGGTGATGGAGGTGGTAAGAAGATATCTATTACTTGTTCGATTTCAATGTCAACAGTGCGTGTTATAGTCATGAGGTATTTGTTTTATTTATAGTTTTTGTTTAATTATGAATAATTATGCCTTTTAATTTTATTTATTTGTATCCTCTGTAAAAAAGACTTAACTGCATAACGGCCGTCGCCCGGACGCAGCTCGACGTTCGCACGGCGAACGTAATAATTTTTCGTTACATACAGACCACCCGATACTTCATATGTACGAATCAACCGCTCATTCTCATTCATTTTTCAAGTTCTTACCGAAATATCAAATTTTGTGTAAAACCCCAACCTATGTTTTTTATTTTTATCAAATTCTCAATAGTTTGATTGTGACACATAAAAACAACGATTTAGTAGTACAAAAAATCACTTGGGTGTTAATTTGTAAATATCAATGATTTGGATGGTCCGTATGTAATTATCCCTTAAGATTTATAATTATTTTTATATTGCATTTGTTATACACAGACTATATCTAGAATCCCTATCGATTAATCTTTTGACTTGGTATGTTAAGTTTAACTTTAATTATATAAGTAAAGCCTAATATACCATGTTGAGCATAATATTCATTAATCTATTATTCCGCATAAATTATACGCAGTACACACACTTGTGCCTGTACTGTGGGCTGTTGATAGAGTAGCCTCTCCAAAAATCACAAGTCCCCTCAGATTACGGATTCACATCCCTCCATGTGTTGGGTATGATACTCGAATATTTAGCACACCTAGGAATGCTCGGGACTCGTCTAATAACCTTCAGTCTTTCCCTTAAAAAAAATAAAAAATAAAAAATAAAAGCTTAGCACACACACTTAGGTCGTACTCATAGCGTCATAAGTTAGTTAACTCTATGGTTTATGAAGATTAGCCTACCAGCTAACTCTAGCTCAATATAAGGTACCAACCCTAATGATATATAATCACTAAAAAATGGTCGAACTCAATTTGTAAAATAAGGATTTTATTCTTCATGAGATACTTTATTTTTCCTACACGGCGACAAGAACACACACACCACACAAGCAAAGCTTTAATCCTATGACCTCTTGATTGAAAGACAAACCTCTCGATCACCTCACCAAGCCAAGATGACTTAACATATATTTTTCATGAGGTAGATTAAATTTACTTTAATCAGATTTCCATTAACCTTAATATTAGAGCTTATTTAGATGCAGGGTCTAAAATTGCTCTCAGTACACGCACACAATTAATTACACCACCCCGCTTATATATTTTTTAATGTGAAACTGAATGTTTTAAATATTGCATATATTAATAAAAAAATGTTTGAGAGGATTGAGGTAAACCCGATTAAGATCTCATTGTTCTATTATTCTGGGTATGCCAACCATCTCAATCTAACAATATTAGATGCTCAATGGTCATAATGTCTAGGGCTGTCAAAATGGCTCGTTGTTCGCGAACAGCTTGTGTTTGGTTCGTTCGCTAAGTTAACCAGTCAAACACGAACAAATATTTATTTTTTCATGTTCGGCTCGTTTTGGCTCGAAATACTACCCATCAATTATATATATATTATATATATATATGTATATATATATATATGCATACATTGATGAGTAGTATTTTTATAAAATTTAATTGACTATAAGGCTATACATATTTATAATTAATTAAATGTACTAATTAAGAAAATAGAATAAAAATTATTAAATTAGATTCAAATTATATTTTAATATAAATAATTATTTTTCAATCTTGCTCCAATCTTTAACATCTTATGGCTACGTGATTAGGGTTACCAAAACGGCTTTTTTTTTCGTGAACGGCTCGTGTTCGGCTCGCTGACTAAACGAGCAGAACACGAACACACTTTTTGAGCTCGAAATATAAACAAGCCCAACACGAGATCGCTCGTGTTCGGCTCGTTTACACCCCTAATAATGTCTAATGAATTAGAGTAGAAGTCTTGGGTTGTCTCTTCCCACAGATCTTGAGCAAATCAAGATGAATATGCATGAGTTAATTGTAATTTTGGGTTTTAATCAATTTATATATAGACTTTAATGAATTTAAACACCAAAGCTCATGGAATATCAAACCACTTGTAGATTATAGCACCTTATAAGATAGTACTAGACCGCTTTAAATAGGGATATCAAAGCTCATGGAATGGAAACTACATGACTTCTATGTAAGAAAGTATAAATCTTATTTTAGGAGAAGAGTAGAATATTATGATAGTATTTTGATCGAAGACCTAATGCGCTCAAATCAAGTACTTTAGGTATAGTTTAAAATTTTATGACATTAATTATAATATTGTATAACTATATTCAAAATGAACATCTTAATGAAATAAATCTAGAAAGCATAAGATCACTCTAGTTTGAAGTCATTTAGGAACCTAAATATTAAAGAAATTTACGATGATCATGATAATTAATACGTCATCTAATGAAGTCTTTTAAATAATATTGTTAGAATTAGTAAAATACCACTCTAAAAAATTATAAGAAAATCCTCATTCATCACATGAGAAGACATAAATCTACGTCTAAATGAGGATAGAGCTTATAGATTTAAAGAACTCTAGAATCTTGTTCGATGCATGATGTTGATTGCCAACAACAATTGACATTTGTCTCAATTTTCATGCTTGAATACTATCACTTAATCATCATTGTTGGATTGTAATTACTTGGCCACCATTATCTGACCAATATAGTTTGGCTATGGTAGCCCAATTACTATTACTTGATCATTATCATCTTATTGTCATCGCTTGAACAATTTTATATAACCATCGTCACGTGCATGTCATTGTCTAACCATCATCACTATTACTCCTTTTTAACCTTCCATTACTGCCTAAACATCTCTACTATAATACATGAGATCAAATCGATATTCCCAATTTTGTAATTACATCTTTAATTTAGAAAAAAAAAAGTTTGTCAGATATTTATATAGTGGAACATTTTAGCTAGGTTGGGTTTCATGATACATTTTTACTAAAATTTTCACCTACAAATTTTAATCTCTCTTGCAATTATCATTTATATGTGTATATGTGTTAGATCTTAGTAAGAAGTAAGCAAACTTAAATTTCTCTTCCTATAAAAAGAGGAATTATAGCACCTAATATGTATGTGTGTGGAGAAAATATTTCGTCCGGACGTCTGGACGGCCAACCACCGACGGCCATGTCGCCTGCTGATGATGCGTTTGGTGTCGTGGCCGCAGGTGATTGGTGTGTGTGTGTGTGTGTAAGTTGTGATATTTTTTTTGATTCAATAGGATTTTTTTTTTTTTTTTGACATTAAAAACTCTAAAATATAATCTAAAATATCATGAATAGCTCCCTAAATCTTAAGAAAAAAAATAAATGCCAAAAAATCAATATATGATATCTTTGATCTTTTAAAAGATTTTATTTATGATATAAAAGAATATGAAATAAAAGATTTTGATTTTATTTGCATTTTAAAACAACCCAAATTTTCAGTTTATAATGAAGCTCAAACACAAACATTCAGCACCATAAAAAAAAAGAATATGTACTTAATATTTCATAAAAAAAAAAAAAAAATCTTACAAATCATCGCGATTCTTCAATTTAAGATGTATGATTGAATTAAAGTTAAGAAAAAAAAAATGGACTTCTTCCACTATTTTTTCAACAATCTCATCATCATTGCAGTAAATGATGAATATTGATTTCCCATGGAGAAACAAAGATCACCTTCCTTCTCCAATGGAGCCGTTGTGCCTTAAAGGCGCATCATTTGAAGGATTACTTTCTAAATTAATTACAGTGTTCGGATCTGATGACTCAAAACCTCGGCTATTTGTTGCTCTTGTATCTGTTGATCTCGAAGATTCGTTATCTGCAAAATTGCTGCTTATATCCTTGAACTGCCATTCTGTTAGATAGCTCGGCCTTGTGGTGACCTCGTTAACCTCGATATCTCCGGCCCATACCCACCACTCTCGACATCGGCGGCCGTAATGCCGGCGATGCCTGGATGCATTGAAGAGCAACGCCGATCACTCGGGTGGCTTCATCTCTATTGTATGACGATAGACTGGAATCCACCAACTCCAGTTCATGCTTCTGTTCGTATAAACGCCAAGCCTGAAATATAAGAATCAAGAAGATCATGTAAGGTACTGATTTTGTGTCATGTTTAGGGTGTGTTACAATTTCCTTCAGTTATTGAAATTAGGGTTTTCCTTCTTAGTGTTTGTGAAGGCGTCTATCTTAATCTTCAATTTCTTGGTATTTTTATGAATTAACTCGTCATTGAATCTGTGTTTATCTAGATCGAATAGCATACATTTTTGATTGGTTCTTAATTTATAGAGGAAATGATCAATTGCAGAAATCGTTGCCTACCCAATCAAGCAAGTAGACTTTCTCATCCTCAAGGGTGGGATCTGAATTAGGCCTACCGCTAACAATTTCAAGAGCGACAACTCCAAAACCAAACACATCAGCCTTCTCGGTTAGATGCCCTCTCATAGCATATTCAGGTGCAAGATAACCTCTGCAAATATCACAACAATGAATTAGAAATGTTGCTGAAACTAAATATTGTTAGAAAAATTTGTAAAAAATGATATCTCCACGCACATCGTGCCTGCAACTCTAGTGCTGATGTGAGTCTTCTTGTCATCATAAAGCTTAGCCAAACCAAAATCTGATATCTTTGGATTAAGATTACTATCTAATAGAATGTTGCTGGATTTAACATCCCTGTGAACAATTCTCACACTCGAATCCTCGTGAAGATAAGCTAAACCTCTTGCTGCTCCCACACAAATCTCAAAGCGTGTTTCCCAATCAAGTTGCAAACCGCTTTTTCCTGCAAAATGAGACCAATGAGATGCAGGAATACTTGAAGCTTCTGCTATGAGCTTCTGGTTATGTTAGAACATACCGAAAATAGCTTTATCCAAGCTCTTATTTTCCAAATACTCATAAACCAACAGCCTCTTGTCTCCCTCAATGCAGCAACCATACAACTTAACGAGATTACGGTGTTGGACTGCTGATATAGTTGCTATTTCTGCCATGAATTGAATCTTCCCTTGGTGAGATGCGACTGAGAGTTGCTTCACAGCCACCATTCTTCCATCATTTAGTTTACCCTTTGGATGAAGCAAGTTAACACTTTTTACTACATTTTCTACGAGGGTTATAAGTTATTTGTACCAAATTAGTTGATTAGCATTGATATTGTGATTATATAGCTTTGAGTAAGAAGTGCACTATATACTTCCATTATACTTCTAGAGAAGATTAAAAAGGTAGTAAAAATAGACTATTTTAAGGTAAACTTTTGGTTAAAATAAAATTTAATGTTTTCAAATGTAGGAAAAAGCAAACCTTGTACACAGGCCCAAATCCTCCCTCGCCTAGAAAATTCGACTGGTTGAAATCCTCAGTGGCTGTTCTCAATTCAGCATAGCTGAATGTGTTTGGTCTGATACTCATTCCTAACAACTCTGTATTTTTTGGCATATTGAGAATCAGAATTAACTTAGGCAACTTCAAAAATGAAAATATAAACAATTTTTTATACAGACTGAAAATTTTCCATAATCCTTTAAGAAACTTACCTTCTTCATCTTTCTTAAGTTTTTTTTGCTTATGTCTACACACTAATATTGCAAAAATGACGAGTCCCAGTGCAACAACACCAACTACAATCCCTACTACTAAGCCTGTTTTGTTACTTGATGAAGAGGAATTTGGGGCTTTGTTGCTGACAGACGGGGTGAAATCTGTAAACTTAGATAATAGTAAGATAGCTTTGGGGTTCATAAGGAAATTTCACCTACTAGATCATATGAAAATTCATACCATAAGGAGATACGCTGATTGCGGAAATGGATGGACCATAGTAACCTTGACTAGGAATAAAACTTGTACCCTTTCCTGCCCAAAATAAATGTATTTCTAGGACGTTGTTTGTTACAGGAGCTTGGTATTGCTTCAATACTACTTTAAAAGATTTCCCTCCAGCTTCCTTTCTTATATCGAAGTCCTTCTCCTTGAGCATTCCCTGAAATTATATATTAGATATGATGTTAACAACTTGACAACAAGAAAATTAACTAAAATACTCAATTAATTGTAATGTTGCTATATTCTGGTTTCATGTGCACAAGTTTCAATATATACCCACCCCCCGACTTAAAAAATATAAATCTAACAGTACTCGAAGATAATGATTTACCTGTATATAAATGTCAAAAACCCTTCTTCCTAAGCTCTTCCAAGTTGGTGGATCTACTAATCCAATCTCAGAAAACTGTAGTTTTATTGTATAGTTTCCATTTTCAAGCCCCAAACCATAATATCTTAATGAGGAAGGTGACATCCTTGCAGTCTGAAACAGCTCTGAATCCAGTGTGTTCTGTGATATGGTCTGAGAACTAATTATATTATTTGTATCAGGATTTGAGGCACCTGCAAAGCTTCCAGTGTTGCTTACTGCCCATTTGTAAGGATCAGTCACAAAATAAGATGCTGTACTGAGATTAGCATTATCCTTCTCATAATTAGTTCCATCAGAACTTGTCAAGCTTGCACTTCCACCACACTTTATTCCAAACTGAGAATCTGCTAGTTTAAAAATACTTAATAGATTGTTTTCTACAATATGTTTGTTGTTCATGAGGACAAAAATGCACGAAAATATGAAGGATGACTTACATACTGGTGAGCCGTGGAAGCATGGTAAGTCTCTTTGAAGACACTCCAATCCTGAAGGTAAGACACTGGAAGTGAAATTATAGTTAAAATTTCGAGTTTCAGGTCTGAATCTAAATCAAATTCAGGCTTCACAGATGACAGTGCACAAGAGGAGTTACCTGTTATTAGAATTGTCCAGGAAAAAATTGTTGGCGACCAAGTTCCTATCATCATGAAAAAAAAAACCCTCTAAATTTTTGTTTTCTATTTATTTGAAATGAAACCGAAAAACTGCTATAGGAAAGATTTAGGAAATGTTGGATTAAATTATCATATATGCTAATTATTCATAGTGGGATTTTTTATTTTTTATTGTGTTATATTTCCTCATTATCAAGGATATCCTCCATTATTATGAAGTTTTTTATGGTTCTTTTCTTTTGCTTATATATATATATATATATATATATATATATATGTATATATATGTATATATAGCTTTTTGACTATTTATATGGGGTCATTTTAGTTGCAAAGTCTATACAAATGTCAAATTTCTTCTCATACTCTTAAGTGAGGCTAAAATAGTCCTCGCTATGACTTTTTCAGCCTACATTAATAGTTTGGTATTGAATTGATATTTTTATAAACTCTGGGATTAAAATGAACCCCTATAAAGACTTCGGTGACTATTTGGACACTTTTTTCCCTCTCTTCTAATTTGGTATCAGAACTATGACTTTAGATTGGTTGCCTTGAAACTAAATTGTAATGCATATTACAATGTAAACCTACTCATCCCTCTTCCTTCCCTTAGTTTGACCTCTTCTCAAGTTTTCGATCTTCATTGTCAACAATTAGAGCACTTGGCCTCCTTTACTTCTCATAGATAAGTTTTTTTCTTTTCCCCTTCAAAGATGAGTTCATCCCTATGAACTACTGAGTTCTTCATTGGTAATAATGCCAATTAAATTTATCGTTTCTATGTTGGCTTGTTGACAACAATAATCCTTTGGGGCATTTACATACCACCCAATACCTATATATTACATATCTAACACCTAAACTTTACTTTTTGCATTTATACCAACCAAATATTTATTATCAAATAAAAAATGACACGATTTCAACTTTCAAAATATGAAATACACCGACCGTATCATGCATAGATGAAGTGGTATGTACGTAAAAATTGAAGTTTTAGGTGTTAGATATATAAATACGGTGTGTGGTATGAATGTAAATCTTCCTATTCTTTTTTGATGCTCTACATTTTAAACTCCATCAATACTATTTATCAATACATTCGTTTAAGGATTTTATAATCCTCCTTGAACACTGACCACATTGCAGTTTCTTTTCATCTGATTAACACCACTCTCTACTCACCTATAGTTCGCATTCGTCTTGACTATTTCATCAGTGATCATTATTATCTCCACAGGCAAGCTCATATTTTCTGTGCCACATTAAATTTTTAGGAATTTGCAGTGCTTATTATTATATATCTTCATAATTGAGGAATATTAATCTTTATTGTATATTTTTTTTATTTTTCTCCTCTTGCATCTTTAAAGGAACAAGTGCTTGAACTAAGACGGGAAGATGGTAAAAATGCATTTCTTTACGATTCTCTCTACTTTATAACACAAGCAATGAACTTATTATTATACAACTTATAAACTATTCAGTGCATAAAATGGCAGCTTAATTTTTTAAAATACAATTAGTGCAATGCTATAGTTATTAGCCCTCTTTCTATGTTTTCTATACAGATCAAAACCTTTCCATTAAATTAAATACACAATTGAACTTGTATGTCCATTTTTTGTGGAAGAAAATTTGTCATTAATTTTTTATTTTGATAGTTACTGAAAGCTAAAGTCTTGTTTGGGATCATTTTTTTTTTTTTAACACATTTGTTTAGTATATTTTTTACTGTATTTTTTTTTCTAAAAACAAATTAACATGCTTTTAAAAACACTCAAAACAACTTTTAGGTATTTTGATTATTTTTAAAAACAACTTTGCTGTAATCAGATAGAAATTAATTTTGTTTTCAAATTAATACATAAAAAAGGCAATTAAAACAAAAGTGATTCCAAATGTGACCCCTTGGAGCAAATGGCCCCTCAGGGTTTGTTGCATATCACTTTTATTTATTTATTTTCTTACAATAATATATATATTTTTTAGTATATTTATAGCATGTTCTCATTTTCAAAAATAAATTAGCTTGATTTGAAACCATTCAAAACATCTAAAAGTTATTTTGAATGTTTTTAAAATAACTAAACATGTATATCACACTAGAGATGTTTTGTTTTAAATCAATACGTAAACAAAATAAAATATAAATTAAAAAAAAATCAAAAGTGATCCAAATAACCCCTTAGAGCTGTTAACGCAACTAGTATTATATAAAAATAAAAATAAAAAACTATATAAGCTATGGAATTCCCACCTAAATTGAGATATCCGTTAGCACATAAAGAGATGAACTAGTGTAATGTTATTGCTGGGCATTCATGGTTAATAGAATAATGAAATTACTAAATAACAAAATAGAATTTGACTTACAGCTTCAAGTCTGGTTCGCTGACCCAGGATGGAAAGCTTCCTGATAGTTGATTATATGATAGATCTCTGCAGAGAGTTAGATGAAACTGATAATTAGTAGAAAATGTCAGGCCTTGTTTAGGATCACTTTTGTTTTTTGCCTTTTATTTTGGTTTTTGCTTTTATTTTAAATACTTGTTTGTTTAATGAAATTTTTTTATTTTTTTATTTTTTTTTTTTAATAAATTAGTTTATTTTTAAAAATACTCAAAAATTTAAAATGTTATTTTGATTGTTTTTAGAAACAACTAAACATGATATGTACACCATACCAAATATGTTTGTTTTAAATTAAAACATAGAAAAAACAAGAACAAAAAGACAAAAAAACAAAAATCGAAAGTGATCCCAAATGGCCTCTTAACATTTCATCAAAAGCATAAAATTTCTAGATTTTTCACTGCTAAAATAAAATTCTAAGCTAATATAGTGGGCTGGATATAAATTAGATTTTGTTTATGAATTAATTATGTACTGAGTGACTTGCATAATTACATAGTCTTAAGTGTTGTGCTCTTTGTTCCCGGTAAGATGCCTGTTATGCTGTTGTTTCCAAGGAATCTGTTGATGGAAATAAGGGAAGAAAACATAAATTATTCTTGTACCAATGAAGAAATTAAGCGAAAAGTTTCTGACACTGAAGCAAGCAGGCATTTCTTACAATATGTTCAGAGAGTTCAAGTTGAGAAGAGACGGCAGAACATTGCCTGTAATGTTGTTGAAACTCAAATCCAACTCAAATCCCTTTATAAGATCTTTATAAGATAAAAAAAAAAAAACTCAATTTTTATCAAAGTAGTCATTTTATTTTATAAAAAAAGAAAAAAAAAACCTACAATTTCATTAAATTTGTATATTTTGCAAAGTTTGATGGAAGAGAATCAGAAATCATGGCATTTCTTAAGATCCTGCATGGAGTTAAATCATACAATGTCATAGTTATATGATAAAAACAATTAACAATAGTAATAAGAGATTGTTGATTGGAAACCACAAGCCTTACAGTGTGTTTAGAGATGTCATATTACTAATGAATGCCAGTGAAGAACTCCCATCTTTCAAGTCTCCTATTCGTCTGGGAATAGAGCATACAGTATCATTATAAAATCAGTGAATTTTACAGTACTTTGTAAAAATGGGGATTACTTACAAGTCAGTAAGATTGGTGAGACTGGCAAAGCTTGAAGGAATTGGACCACTGAAAGAGTTCCCTTGCATCCTCCTATCAAAACAAGATTCAGTATTAATTAAATCTTACACACATGTATATATGGAGCTGTAAAGGATAAGAATCTTACAGGACGTTTAGGTTTTTCCAAGTTGCAATGAAGTCTGGAACTCTGCCTGTAAAATTATTGTCCGATAGCCACCTGAATCAATTACTGTCACAAGATGAGAAGCAGATTGCCTATAATAAACCCAAGTTTTCAGAGGAGATTAAACTTACACAGTCTGCAAGTTTGTAAGTTTGGATAGAGAAGTTGGGAGATCACCACTTAGTCCGCTGCTATCCGTGTACCTGAGAATTGATCACTAAAGTCATATAAAAACTTAGGAAAATGAGGACTTAATATTTTATTTGATTCCGTTTATTGGAAGTTGTACTATAAAGTTATGATGATTTAACCATTGTTGTAAGCTGCTGAGGCCGCCAAGCTCTGGTGGAATGGTGCCATGGAAGTTGTTCGGCCCCATGCCTCTGCAGCAACAATTACATACAATGAAAGATCAGAAGAAATTAGAAGCAAAACATCTAACAAAAACGTAAAAAATAAGAATTCTTACAGTGAAATGAGCTTTTTTAGATTCCCGAGCTCTTTAGGAATCGGTCCAGACAACGCGTTGGTTCCAAAATTCCTATTTACAGTTTTTTTTTTTATATAATAAAATTAATAACCATCAGGAAAATCAAGAAATAAGGGTATAGCTCCTTTCATTTACAATCATAACACACAATTCTCATGTATTTACATATCTACCACCTAATCAATACGAAGCACATATTTTCATGCATAAGTTATGACAAAACAAA
The DNA here is from genome assembly GCF_001263595.1 of Phalaenopsis equestris. Taxonomy (NCBI): domain Eukaryota; kingdom Viridiplantae; phylum Streptophyta; class Magnoliopsida; order Asparagales; family Orchidaceae; genus Phalaenopsis; species Phalaenopsis equestris. Next base: position 1,130,389 of record NW_018164962.1, on the reverse strand, counting down.
ATGTTATAATATTTAAATTATAGGCGTTAGAAATACATCAGAATTAGGTGGTATGTATGTAAATTTCTAAACAACTCAATGTAAAATAAAGATTAGATGAACCGACTTGCTGGCTTACAGGTATAGCAGTGAGGACAAGTTTCCTATAAAGGCAGGCAATGGCCCTGTCAAGTAGTTCCGGCCTATATCTCTACAGAAAGCAATCAGTAACTCTTATTGAAAAAAACACATGTCATGGCAAATGTACTTATTTTATTTTAAATTTTGGTAAAGAATATGTATTCTATATATATTTTAATTTATTTTAAAATTAATATAACTATATTTCTTTCAAGATTACAATTTATAGTAATGAAAAATTTAATTGCATATTTTACGTAACTAAGAGTCTGTTTGGGGCAGTTGCAGCTTATGGATAATATGCTGATAAGCTCATTAAAAAGAATCTGCCGATAAGTTAGGGGCGGTGGCTATTACAAATTTTTATTTTTTTTGGAAAAGTCAGACCGTTGTCAGAAAGCTGTCACCGCACCCAGATGGGTGAGGTAACACATAAGCTGCCAAAATATAGTTCACCCAAATAGTTCAGGTGTGTTTTTAAAACACCACCGCACCAGATAAGTTGCCCCAAACGGGCCCTAAAATTATAATTGTGAGGATGAAAAAGGAAAGGAGATGACGTACAGATTCCAAAGATAAGTGAGGTTGCTGAGCTCCTCAGGGAATGTGCCAATTGCATCCAGCTCAAACACCTTGCTGTGTAAAGGATTAAAATAGATGTTTAAATTTTATGAACATTTTGAAAAGAATAATAAAGATGTAATAATTTTATTTTATTACTAATTTGATGTAAAATATTTTGAATTAGAATTTTGAGGTGTAATTTTTAGTTATTTTTATAATTAATAATCATTTGATTAAAATTTAAATATCATAATTAAACAATATTAATGTTTAATGGTTCATCAAGAATAGGATTCAAACACTAATTCCTTAACTTACTGCTAATTCTGGTTATTTCTTAATCCTTCATCGTTAAAAGAAAAAAGAAAAAAATTAGACTTGGAGTAAATAAGTCGAGTGGGCTTACTCGCAGTTAAACCAAGCTGAATTTAGAGACAGAACAAGGATTATATTTTAGGGTTGGTAAAGTCATCAAATGCCTAATTTTTTAAAGTATTGTGCAGAAGAAGTATTAGTATTGAATCATAATTTGCCCGTAAATCATGAGATAAATCACACCTGAGGGAATAGATCGTGTGAAAGTAGAAAGAGCGATAGAGAGCAGAGAGAAGAGTAAATAGTAGATGTATAATAGATTATTTTAAACTATATAAGAAAAAAATATTAAATTTTATTATTAATACAGTGTTGAATCTTGATTTGTTTGTAAATCACACTAAGGAATAGATCGTAAGGAACGAGAGAGAGAGAGAGAATAGTGAACAGTAGATGAACAGTAAATTGAATTAATTGTGTTTATTTTTTCGCAACCTTTTTGGCTAAAATTAGATGTATCTACCTTGTTTTGTACAGAAAATGATGTCATATTTATATTTATTAGGGAGAAAGTACAATATGATATTATAATTTTATCTGTAATTGGGGTTATACAATGTATTCTAGGCATTTTATAGGTGTGAAACTATCGCTCAGCTACTTTTTCTTGGGCTCGTTAGGGTCGTTTCGGTCGACGTTGTTGAGTTTGTTGAACTCGAATGGATTGGTGCAACAAGACTGGTTCGGTAAGGTTAGGGGTTGTGAATTCGCTGATATAGATTGGTTATCGACCCTTGATCCTGGGTGAGGCACTCCTGTCAGCAGAGCGGCACAAGATTATCGGGTAGAGGGCGAGTCACAATAACCCGATAGGTAGCTTGTTCATCAATGGGGAGAACGAGGGATGACCATAAGACTTTTTGTTGTATTGTTAAATATTGATCTTTGATGAAGAGCCACAGGGGCGTAGGTGAGATAGTTGGTGATATCATGGAACTGGATCTTTGTCAGGTCAGATATGTCGAAAGATAGGTGACTGTGTTGGGTTGTCTTTCTTGTAATAGTTGGCTCGGATATCTACTTGCTTTGTTTTTTAAAGAACGAATTGAATTCAAATCATTCAGTCGTATTTTTTTCTACCCTGTGGCTTAATCTGTTTTGGTTTTGACTCAGATGGTTGCATTCGGTTGAATAAGTAGGCTCATAATTTTATATTAGTAGGCTCTCCTTTGAACTACCCTTTTCTTCTGAACCGTCAAATCTACTTATGATCAGACACATTTGCAATGTAGAAATAGGGAAATTACAAATTCCAGTGAAATGTAATTGCTCACCCAAGACGTAGCTTGGTTTTGCCCTTGTAGCTGATCTAATCGATCTTTAAAACCATGTTATACGTATTTATTATTTAATTTATTTCCTTAAAACATTAGTAATATTTTGATTATTAACATTATTTATTATATGTATAGAAAAAACATTTAATAAATGATTTTATGTGTCGAAAAACAAAACTAAAAACAAAATTAATTAAGAATATTCTGTTTAAATTAAGCAATTTTAATTGAAAATTATAAATTATAAAAAATTTTCTATATAATCCACGCTCATGTTTATGATTGATTTGTAGTAAACTTGATATAAATTATTGATGAAAGAGAGCTTAGGGGGTGCTTACAATTGGGTAACGTGGCAGAGAGTGCCGTCAAGAAAGGAGCAATCGCACTTAATGGCGGGATTGAAATCGCCGAAATTAGTTGAGTCAATGGCGATCCCGCTGCACAGCTCCCCACTGATGTTCCACAACGATGACGCCCTCTTCCCCCACCTACCCATTATCGCGTTCACCGCTCGTGCTGCCACGCCACTTCCACATCATTAGTTAATTGCATCTCAGTACGAATCATTCGTTGGGTAAAGTATGTAGATACATAAGAATTACTTACAATGTATGTAAAATCACTTAATATTATATATATATATATATATATATACAATTTTTAAATTTAAATTTTTACATATTTGTTATTTTATCTATGCATGAATGTATTTCACTTTTTTTAAATTAAAACGATATTATTTTTGAGTGATGTGAAAAAATAGATGAATATATGTTAAAAAAAAAAAATTTAGGTGTCTGACAAGTAAATACATATAAATTGGGTGCTATGTATGTAAATGTTTAAAAATAAGTAAATTGGAGTTTAGATAATTTAAAGGAAGTTTAGTATGGTCAACTGTCTAACTCGACGGCCTGCTCTGACGCAAGCTGCCCAACCAAAGAAGAAATACTACATTAATAATATTATTTATACAATTTATAAGTCAGACTCTATTTTCTCAACTCAAAATAATTTAAATAAATTCACATATATACAATAAAATTCTTATGCATTTATATACATAGCACCCAACATGAAAATTATTAATATTATTTAAAAAAAAATGAAACATACATTTTCATGCATATATATTATGATTTCATTATGACATATTTTCATACATTTTGTAATTGTCAAATATTTGGTCTTATCAGAAAATGATAAAACCACTAACCCATTATTGCTTACTTCTAATCTACATTTTCCATCAATAATTGTGTGATGCTTGTTAGTAAGCAATGTCTAGTATTGCTTAGCCATAACCTAATCAATGTTCATCTCACAACGAAAAACTAATTGATGTTTGATGAATGTCTTACCAGTTGCTACATCTCCCTTCCTAACATGTAAAATACTTGCCAGTTTTCTAATGTTTCTCACTAACGATTGTCTAACAATTACTAATAATCATTAGCCGTAAAGTCTCCTCTCATGAAGGAGAATGATGAAGCCGACCATCCTCAATCCTCATAGCTTCAATCCCTCTTCATCAAGCATTGTTTGATGTCTATGAATTAATGATATATAGTCGTATTATTACATAAACAGAAGCTGTATATATTTACCAATTCGATACTATATATATGTATATATATATTTATATAGTTATGCAGATGATTAAAGCAGCATACCGTCGACAGGATCAGTCTTTGCAGCAGGAGCTTGTGATCTGCATCTCTCCAAGCAGAAGAAGGAAAGGCACAGAAGGAAGAAAAAGAAGCTCGAGAATTTTGCTGAAGCCATATATTCTACTTCTGTTGGTTTGGGGAAGAAAGAAAGGAGATTTATTTCTATGGATTTATAAGATTTTCTTCTCTTTTAAGAAAAGAGAAGGAAGAGAGGAGATATTATTCTTCAGTCGTATGACATTTGGAGATTTAGATGGTGACATATGGCTGCAATCATGCAGTAAAGTATGACTTACTAACAGTAAAATATTACACTTCGTTTTCATGAATAAATGTAAGATTAATTATATATATATGTATATATATTATGAATATAAATGATGGAAGCATAATCAGTTCTTTTTTTAATTGAATCATATATGATTAAGGAATATTATAAATAAACCATATCTTTGACTGTGAACATAATTTTGTAAGTATTACTCTAAAGTTTAGATCATTAATTTTCTTTGCAAAAATGAATTTTGAATGGTCATAAGTCATAACTACTATATATAAAATAAATCTATCTTGCGGGTGAAAAGTCTCCTTTGATGTCATCCCTAATTCCGATAATGCTGAAATTGATTGTTTCTCTTTAATTGAATTTGGTGCTTCTCTGCTAAAAAAAGCAGAGTCGAATAAGCAAAATGATGAATGATTTGTGCTATAAGTAACCATAAAAGATTGAGAGTAAGAGAAAAATACAAATTTCTATTGTAACTTAACATCAACCTCATCTGCCCTATGCCTTATATCCCTTAAAACTAGGTCAAACAACCAAATAGCTCCAAGAAGTTGAGTTTGCCCAAATATTTTAACTCATCTAGAAGAACAGCTGAACTCGTCCACTCGTTCACTTGTTCACTTGTCTAGGAGAGCAGTTGAACTCATCTAGAAGAACTACAGAACAAAGTCTAGATGCAACCCTGCGTGCGGACTTCTAGTAATATGCCGCCACTTGTGTTACATCATGAAGGTTATTGAGAAGTTATTAAAGTGAAATCGTGAAAGTTATTACGGGGCTATTGCGTGGATTAATGTAAGGAGTTATTGAAGAGGAACTACGGGTGGTTGTTACAGGATTATTGCGGGGTTATTGTTTCGGGTTATTGAAGTAGAACCGCGGAGGTTATTGGGGGTTTATTTGGGAGTTATTGTAGGGGATATTACAGTGGATTATTAAAGTGGAACCGCGGGAGTTATTGAGTGGTTACTGAGAGGTTATTGCAACATCAGAGGTTATTGTGGGGTTATTGCAGGGGGTTATTGGGGGATTATTAAGGGTTTATTGCAGCTTCAGAGGTTATTTAGAGATCATTTGAGTGTTATTGCAAAGGATTATTGAAGTGGAACCTCAGAGGTTATTGAAGGTTATTGAAGTGTTTTTTGTGGTGTTAATGGAGTTATTACTCCAATAATCTCTCAATAACCTTCCAAATAAATTTCGCATTCCACTCCAATAACATCTGCAATTTTACTTTAATATTTTCCTAAATGAGCCAATATAGCACACATGACAATATATTACTGGAGCCTGCACGTAGAGTTACGTCCGAGTCCAAACCGAAAGTTTTTCCCACATGAGAACTCTCAAATTGGTTGATATGAAAAATATATCAAAGTAAAGACATAGCAGGATATTATTATTTATAATATTCCTCTAGAAAATAAACAAATCTCTTTGAAATCTAAATTTAATGATGGCCGCTCATTTTATAAAGAAAATCAATCTCCTATAATATGAGGAAAATGAGGGAGGGAAGTTAGAGAGGACCTATGATCCTCATTCCAATGAATAACTCTCACAAGCACTAAAGCAATTATTAGGTGCAGAAAAAATACATGCTAATTTTATTATATTTTTATTGTATTGATACAACCAATATAACCACATCTATATGTGCAAAATTCGCACCTAATCAACCTCTCCACAGCTCAATCTTCCTAATTCAACAGTCATAGAGGGAAGCCTAAAAAATCTGAAGGACATAATACTAATAAATGGTGGGTACGTGGCCGGTAGATCTGTCACTGTCAGCGAGGCTAAGACTAAGCTGTCTACTTATCCTAATTAAGAGGAGCAGCCTGGCTGACATTTCAATTTCGTTCGCATCCAGGCCCCGCACATGGGCTTTTGTACGAGCACGTGGACCCAAACTTAAAATATAAAAATTTACTTACGTTTCAGATAATTTCTATATATTTACATCCAAACCTTAATATTTATATTTATAACATTTTTATATCATAAACATATCTATAAAGATGTATATTTTAGTTTTAAGCAGTAAAAAACGATATTGTTAGCGTAATATTAAGGATTTGAATATTTGCATTTAAATAAAAAGTTTAGACATTCTTGTAAATGCTGTAAAGTAATAGGAATTACAAATATACCACTCAATTTCTATGTATTTACATATCTAGCACCCAAATTTTAATTTTTATGTACGTACGTGTACATTTCCTTTACATGACAGGTGCGTATTCACTTTCTAAAACTTGAAACTTAAAAAGAGTATTTTTTTTTATTTTTTGAAGGGTAGGAGCTATCAGTTGACCCTTCTGTCCTATTACTAACGAATAACATGTGAGGAATTTGTATGAAAAATATTTTAATTTGTTGTCTTTTGGATAGAAAAGCTATTTCTTACTCCCTTACAAAAAAATTAGAAATAAAAAGATATATATTATAGAATTTCTATTTGGTTCTATATTTAATAGAAAAAATAAATGACTAAATAAAAATATTTGATGGCCTCTAAATTTAAAAAATTATTTATGAAGTAAAAATATATATAAAAAAAATATTTTGATTATAATTGCTTTTCAAGACAATTTGAATCTTCAGGTTATAGTCAAGTTCAAATTTATATCATCGGTACTATAAAAACGGGCTTGAGGATTGTCAGGACTAAGGGTCCGTTTGGGAGAGCTGTCGTTACGCGGTGCGACTTCGTGCTGTGATTTTCGCTTGTTTTGGGGGATGTTAGGCCGCGCGTCCGGGGTTTTCAATTAAACACGGGCTGCGAGTTCAACCCCACAGCCTGCGTTCGAGGGTTATGTTTTTTATTCGTTGCCCCCTCCGCTACCCTCGGCTCACCTGCCATAGACACGAACCGACCCGGCGGTCTCGCTAGTCTAGCCCAACAAACTAGCGTAGAACTCCCTGTTCGAGCAGCAGGTGAGCACCTTCCCCGGCGATGGCCTGCCGAGGAATCTAGAAGCTCCTCCTTCTCTTTTTGTTTGTCGTCTTCTGTCTCGGTTCATTCATTCCAGCTCTCGCTTCCCTTACCAGCCTTTTCGGCTCCGACTCTTCTCTTGCTAATGGTTTTAGCAGGGTAGGTGAATCATTCTTTTGAAACCCGCCCCCTGTTCTAATTGCTCTATGGACGAACATGTTCCTTCTTAGTTCTTATTATTGATGTTGGTCATGTCATGGGGATTTCTCAGCTTACAATTACTCTCTGGAAACAGTTTAGTAAGCATCAATCGACTCTGTCTTCCGATTGGACTCAAATCCTGGACTGATCGACAATCTTCTGTTTTAAGTTGATCTGTTGCCTTTCTTCTTATTTTTAAATTTAGCATTTAAATGGATGAGAAGAAGATGCACAGTGAATAAAAGTATTGAAGATCTTATGAATGTTACTTTCTGAAACTTGATCTGAAGCAGGTAGAAAATAGAATTTAAGTTAGTGATCTTTCAATCAAACATATACATAATGTGAATCTGAGCCGACTGTTAGTGATTAAACATCGCAGAAGTAGTGAGTGATACATGCATATATTCGGTTAAGGGTATTTAAAAGATTTACATACAAACTAGTCAATTTATTTTCTTATGTATATGTATATACATAACATGTTTTTGATGATTTCTTTTGTTAACATAAAATTTAGGTGTTAGGTATGCAACTTTTTATGAAGAATTGAATAATAAGAATGTAAAGGCATGTTGAAATCCTTTGGTAACCTTTCTTTGTGAAAGAAATTTGAAATTTATAAGAACTGGCTTTAGAAACAATGGCAAAATGATCTTTTTTTTTACCTAAACAGCTGCCGCACAGCTGTTCTCACACAGTTGCAACAAACAAACAGCCAGCTACCGCTCAACAATTTTCTCGCAGTAGCTTCCTGGGATAGCACAGCTGCAGCTGAAAGCTGAGAAACTGCAATTTCATCAAACAAAGTTAAATTATGATTATGTGCTTAATTCTTACCATATTTATATGTATTTCAGCTTGTCCAAAAGCACTGAAGCCTGGCCCATCATCCTCAATCGGAAACAAGCGTAATATTTACATAAAAATAGGCCTCATAGTCAGCCCACTATATTAAATAAGCACTTCTCTTGTACTAACATAGTTCAGAGCTCTAATTGCAAAAAGTAAGCCCTGCTGAAAAATTCCTTTAAAAACATAGTAAAATGGTAGCAAAAAAATTTAAAAAAATTTATTATATATTATAATTTTATGTTCAATTTAATACTTGGCTAGATTATAGTTGGCTGAGATGGAGATCATTTAATGCTTGTAAATATGTTTGATATATCTAAATGGATATATTGCCCATGTCTATATTTTTTTAAGTTTATTTTTAATTAAATACCATCAAATATAATTAAAAAAAATTAAAAAAAAATCATGTTATAGTTATGACACTTAAAGTGATGCAAAATAATTAAAATCTAAAGCATCATCTAATCAAATAATTTTAATTACATTACAAAAAATAAAGCAATTATTGTCTACCTCTAAGTAATTAGACTGATTTTAAAATCTTTGTTTTGCTTTTAAATTGATTGAGTGCGGTCTTTAATTTGCTAACAAATTATTTATTTCCTTTTCAATTGATTAAATGTTGAAGTTTCTTAAATATTTTAACTAACACCGATCAAATTCTTTTCTTGAAAATAGTAGGTTGAGATAAATGACTCGTAAATTGATATGATAATCAAAATGAAGTTGCTACGAGAAGTCCAGACATTCAAAAAATGATTTGTGGAGTAATAAGTGCACATGAATGTGATTACAGATTATCAATGTGGTGTTTGCAAGAACACAAAGATTGGAGTAGCTGTTGGATGACTCCCAAGCTTTAGTGGACTCAGGTATTTCATAAATAGTGGCAACATTATTTCAATGATGCATGTCTCTAGGACTCAACTTGATGCCTCATGTACCGTGTACAAGAGTTTTTTGTGATACTTTGATCATATTTGATTGCTTGTTCAACCAAATCAAGTAAAATGTCACACGGCCAATTCAATCCTTTGAATTAATTTAAGGTAAATGATTTACATTAAATTTTTTCTCAACCATATAACAAATTTTACGGTCCATGCTAGGTTGAATTTTACTCTTTTAAGTATATAAATAGAGTATAACAATATGAAAAAGTGGGCATTTACATGCATATCCCCTCAATGCTTATGTATTTACATATCTAATACCTAAACTTACGTATTTACACTTATAATACTCAAAATTTAAACACCATGTAAAAAAAATTAATATTATTAACTTTTTTTTAAAAGTAAAGTGCAGTTTTTATGCATACGTTTATAACACCAAAGAATTGTGAGCGTCAATAACTAAGTTTAGGGGCATGATATGTAAATAAATTATAATTGTGTGGTATGTATGTACTTTCCCAAAAAGAAAAAAAATATGTTAGGGCCTAGTGGGCCTAGGGATTTTGGGCTCGATGGATTGGATCAAAGCAGAGCACAATGTGAACGGTTTTGAGGCTCATCGCGGTCAAGTCTGGCCTGATTGATCAGAATATTGACCATTGACTTTTCGATTTGCTTACACTGAACGTGCCTACAATTATTGGAGGACAAAGAAAGAATTGTGTCAGTAATATGATAAAATATTTGCCCCATTGAAAGAAGTAATCAGCAATTTCTAACTCTAATTTAGATGAAGTTGAGCTGCTTTTCTTGACCATAATATGCCCACTTGACATGTATTATGGCTCATAAAATCAAATGTGTATTTCACTTTTAAGAGATAAGCATGATGGTATTTCTTATTTGATGTTAAAGTATTGGGTGTTCTAGAAATAAATATAAAAATTTACATGTTTACGATTTTATGTTCGGCTTAAAGGGAAAATAAAATAAATGTAAAACGTAATTGACAATAGTGGTGATAGGCTGGTAGTGAGAAGTGGCAGCTCGCTTTGTCTGTTGGCCAACAGTGGGTGGTGGTCGACTGTTAGAGGCAACATACAAAGGTAAGTGGATGGGCATCGGCGAATTGCTAGCGGCGGCAAAGGCTGACAACTAGGAGTGACATGAGATGACAAGCAACAAGCGACAAGCGACGGGTGGCAGTTAATAGAGACGATAGCAATGACGGGCTACAATTTATGATAGATTTGAAAATCATTCAATTCTAATCAATTTGGGATATAACAATTTTGAAATGTAAGGTGAAGATATGTAAATATATAAGAATTGTGTGGTATGTATCTAAATTATCAAAAAAAGAGTACTTAATGTCCCTCTCCAAAATAGCAAATCAATATTATCTTGCAAGATAAATATTTGAAATGAATGATTTGAAAATAAAATCTAATAACTTTTTATTAAATTCACAATTATATAGTAATTCACTATTTCATCAGTTTAGTTTTTTTACATAGTTAAAATAAACTTATATCTTAAATATAATTATATAATCATGATGACAAATAATCAATGAATATTCATAAAATTAAGAGCACATTATGATAAAATTATATCTATATTAATAAAAAAAATTATAATATAAAGTAGAACCGTATGGGATTATCAACAAACTTTAGATATATCACTTCCATATTAATTAGCACCCTTCACTTAATATCAACCCATGTGATAAGTCGTTATTTTCCCCCTTAATTATAATTATTAGTGACTAAAAATAGAATTAAAATCTCTTTCAGAGTGTATTTGATGCACACGTAATTAATTAGTTTATTAATATACCCTATTTTTTCCGATTGGGAAATTGTAATTTATGATGAACTTTACATGTATATCTATAGCCTATATATAGCTAGTTAGAAGCCGGTGCTTGATTTGGTTTTCGTATTTTAAAAAGAAGTTTCCGTATTTATGTTGTCCTGAAACTTTACCACATTAATGCAATAAATCTCCATTGACGCAAGCACTAACGGGATATATTTGTAATTTGATTTTGTGAAATGCATCGTTCATATTCAATATCCCACATAAAAATTAGGAAAATTATTCCACACGGATATCATATGTAGATGTCTGATCCCTACCGTCCATCACAGCAAAGATGTATGGCGGTGGACCCTATTTTGAATTTTTTCTTTTAAATTTTGTTGTGATGGACTGTGGAAATCGAACACCCCATGCATTTTTGCATACGTTGTCCGTATAAAATACTTTTTCAATAATTAGATATCAAATATCAATATTATAAACATTTAAGTTAATATAGACAAATCTGTGAGTACTCCAATAATATCCTCATAATACTCATAATTTGGGTAAATTCAACATATGTATATATATATATATGT
>NW_018164962.1:1106634-1118783 GCF_001263595.1 Phalaenopsis equestris | reverse complement strand
TATATATATATATATATAGCATGTATTAATTTTTTATGTCAAATGTATTTTTTTCATTGATATATTTTCATTGTTTTGTAATTTAAAAAGGTTAGAAAAGTGAATATTAAAATTTGGATATTAAATATAGAAAATATTAATGTTTTATGATTTTTATGTAAATTTAACGGTGTATAAAATTGACCCAACCCAACCTGACTCGATTAGAATAATTTTTGAGTCGAGTACAGATAAAATATCCCAATCCGTTTAATTTTTCGATTCGAGTTTGGTTAGACCAGCCATCCTAAAAATAGCTTGAATATAACTTACCGACCATAAGTTTTGAAATTGACCAGCCAACCCCGAATTGACTCTAAATTGTGTCGAATTAACCTCATGTTAACACGAATAATTGTTATTTTTTAAGCTAAACAGTCGAGTTCAAGACAGATCAAGTATGAGTTGAAAGTTTCGACCTGTATAATCAGACCTATTCAACTTGGGTCATTTTCTGACCGGCCCCGAACTCGACCCCCTGAATTAAATTGCACCCCCACTTAATCACATTTAATTTAACTCTCATTTAGTAACTCCATCATTGTGACAGAGAAATGACGTAGCCGTCGGTCACATTCACATGCACGATGGATTCGTATTTTATCGACATATTAAACATCAATCGAACTATTTTATTTTTTCAATTTATATTATTATATTTTTGGGGCTCCGCATAGTTTTGTCTCACATAATAGCTTATCCGTACGTATCCTATATATGAATAATTTAGTGTCATTTAATTTAATATTTTATTTTTAAATAATTAAAATAATGAGTCACTTTTTTTTTTGGGAAATAAAAAATTAGAATGGTATAAATATAGAAGTTTAAATTTATATTAGATATGTAAATGCGTAGAAATTGGGCGGTATATATGTAAATGGCTCTTTTTTCTTCAAGCAAGTTGCGGGCATCTCTTTGTTGGAGGTTTGTTTAATAAAATAAGAATCCAGCTGGATATATTAGAAAATTGGACTCACATGTTACTCAAAATGTTGATTATAATACAGTGAAAGATTTTTGTTGATTAGTTACGTATCATAGAAAAATATTCAAATCTCGAATATATTTGCTTGATTCTAAAGAATCATTGTGTTATTGTTTTAAGTCCAAAAAATTGTAGTCTTAGTCGTTTATTTCATACAGACACCCCATGCAGAGATGCATGAGGTGTCTGATCTCTACCGTCGATCACCGCAAATATGTATTTCAGAAGGCCTCACTTTCAACTTTTTTTTAAGAAAAAAATTTTTGATTGCGGTTATCGACGGTGGAGATATGGAGCATTTTTAAAAATTATTTTATATTTATGCCACATAATCTTTATATATTGCAGACGACTGCTGTGGAGAAAACTGAAACAAGCTCATAAGGAAAAGAGTGAAATGCAATAAAATTAGAATTACAAACTTTGTATCTTGTATGTATATGAACTTTTGGAATTTGTTGGAGAGGGAGAAATGGTCTTAAGGCTTTCGATTGGTAGCATGGAGCAGTGAAGATGGTGGCTTTTGTTGCTTGGCAGTGTAGGGTTGTTATTCCCCCTGAAGCTGACAATCATGTGGAGTGATGGTAAGCTTGATCTGATGACTATTGAATGTAGTTGAGGTCTGAGTTTTTGTGAAGATATCAACCACTTGATTCGTTGAACTAGTGTGTAGAATTTGAATAGATTCTGATGCGATGTAATTGTGAATGAAGCGGTAGTCCATTTCGACATGTTTTGTGGGGGCATGAAAAATTAGATTGAGTTATAGCGATAACGGAGGCGTTGTCGTGGTAGATTGGCGGGGAAGTGCTTGTAGTACGTGAAACTCTTGAAAAAGTCTACGAAGCCATATCACATCTATTGTAGCGGCAGCTAGGGCTTAGTTTTCAAATTTAGCGGAAGATGAAGCCACCACTTTTTGCTTTTGAACTTTCCAGAATGTAAGAGTGTTGCTAATGGATGTGTAGAATCAAGTGGTTGAACGCCTGCCCTCGGAATGAAAAGTTTAGTTGAAGTACGAATATGTGCAAAGTTGTAAATTTCCTTTGGTGATAGGGTGGCCGAAGAAGAGAGTTCTTTGGAGATATCGTAGGAGATGCTTGATGAACTAAAAGTGGTAGATAATAGATCTGCGCATACGCTAATCGATGCGGTTGACAGTGAAAATTATGTCTAGCCTAGTAATAGTGATGAATTAGAGACAACTAGCTAGCTCTGTATTGGGTGAAGTCGTGGTACTCTTGTAGAGAAGCTTGGCTGGGTTGCAGCTTATGGGGGGAGAGGTATAAGTACCGGTTTGTATGAAGTCATGCCAAGTTGCTGAAGAAGAGATGTAATGTAAGAATTTTGGTTTAGATGATAGCCTAGGGACGTTTGGATAAAGTTGCCTAGTAGTGTAGGGGTGTTATCACTAGGATCAATGCATCCAACACTAAGTACTGGATCATCTTCGCTCTCTGCTTCATCAGCATTTTTATAATTGTTAATTGCTCTCCTGAGAGGATGAAAAGCTCGAGTGAAACCTGACCAGCGTAAAGAATTTGGGTGCTATTATCAAATGTGAATTGCGGAAATTTATTTGTGAATCTGAAAAATCTTTTGAATAGAAGCACACAAAGCAAGAAAATATTAAGAAAAACACCAAATTTAACATGGAAGAACCCAAGCATGGTTAAGAATCATGGAATGACCCCACACCAAAAATTCACTATTAAGCAAAATGAGGAGAATAGTATAAATTGCACCATACTGAAGCCTCTTCATAATTTGGACACACAATGACACTTGCACTCCACTCCTTGCAGAAAAGAATATGAAATCACACACAAAAATCGCAGAAAGAATTGCTTAAAATGGACTCCCGTTTTGAGGAGCTGCAGCGTTAGTATGTAGCACTGCAACGAGATGGGAGTGCTAAAGCACTGCAGCGTCTTACTTTCAGGCTTCAACATAAATTTTTCGTGAGGAGTAGCATTGTGGCCCATCAAATACAGCTCCTTAGCTTTGCTACAGTTAAACTACGATGTTGATATTGTAACGATGCGATTAATGCTCTGAGGAGTAATGTACGTAAAATCTTCTCAGTGTCAGGGGGCTGCCCACCCCATAACAAGCTCTCAACCAAGCTTGGTCGATGAAATTGAGAGCTTTAAGTTGATAATTGATCGGTGCAATCATACTCCACCTATTTGTATTCTTTGACTTTGTCCTAGTACAAGTTTAATCAATTTTTTAAAATTATTTATTTATATGTTTGATATTGCATTTCTTTTTTTTAGGTGTTGAAGTTTTGATGTCAAGAAATCATCTTTTGGTTTTAGGAATCCATACTAGAAACAGACGCATAAGCCAGTGTGCAAGATGATAGTAGCGATCTGGTTGTTACTGCAACAGGGAGCCACTTTGGGTGGGGCAGGCTATGGATGTATAGGCTTTTGGGTTAATGTTCTCACTAATTTGATCTTGAATCATACTTGTAGTTTAAGAAATTATCTTGAATGAGCACAAAAGAAATATCATTGATGGTGACGATGATAAGGAAAAGAACACATTTTTTTATATGGCTCAAATTAGAATGCATTAAAAATTTAATTTTGATTAGTTTATGTCCTCCTTCCCTTAATGTTATGACTTTGATATGTTTTTTTTTCATTAATTCTTATACTTTTGGTTATAGACCTGCATATAATGTTTTCCATTTCTAAAAGAGGTAAAAATATTTGATACAAAGTTCACATGCATGCAAACTCATTGTATAACAATATTGTACACTACTTACACATATGCACAACAATATAAGTTGTTCGCATGCATGCGGACTCTGTACTTAATATTCCCTCCTGAAAGATTCAATTCTCACAAATTATTCTACTTGTCTTTGCAAAAATTAAAATAAGATAAAAAACCTAATTTTCACAGGGACACTGCATAGGAATCTTCCATCTCTATTTTGTGAAATTGGTAATTATTGCATGAATCACTTTTTGTTCTTATGGAGAGTTTGATGTCATTCATTCATGATTGTAATTGAGCGGATTATGCATTCCTTCTAAATCATTGGCCTGTTTTTTGTTCTATTGGTTATTGTCTTTTGAATTATTTATATAAAAAATCATGTTAGAATTTTTTGTTTCATTCCTAAAACGCATTTTTTTTGCTAAAAATGAGATTGTTTGTCAATATAAGTCAAAAGTTGTTTGTTAATGTTGAAAATTAAGTGTTTAAAGTATTAAGGGCAAGAAATTCATGTATATGGCGAGGGGAAAGCCTCCAATCACAGCTAATGTGTCTAACCATTCGAGTATCAACTCCTTAATACCAACTGTGTCAAAGGGGATTCGAACCCCTACCTGAGGATCTTATACCGTGGATGCTAACTAATAAGCCGGGGTACACGGCACATATATGTAAGTATATATGGAATGTATACAATTTTTGTAAATCCTCCCTATAAATAGTTTGAAGGAAAATGCAAAATGTTAAAAAGAAATTAAATGCGAAAATTTTACAAATTGTGCTCGGCAATTGTACTTCAAAACCGAAGAGCACACTTCTATAAACACATCCAAGTTCGAAATTAAGCTGAAATAAGAAAAACACAGAGGTGCTCAAAATTCTCCCAGACATTTTCCATATCCACCCCTACCAGCTACATTAATTTCGGTCCCCATCATTAATTACCATATCTTTACACTTCAACCCCTATACCATCTCCGTAATTTTCGTCCCAAACATGGGCGAAATTATCGTAATTTCATGCTGAAAATCGTAATCATATTCCTTTCCACGAAATTCCTTCTATACAACACCTTCCTTGAAACATTTTCCCAAACTAAGTAAAAAAAAAGTGAAAAAAAAGATTACAAATCTACCCTCAAATCATTTCCACTGTTAAGCCCTTCAACCAGCAGTAAACATGGCTAAACGGGAAACACATTAAAAAAATAAAAAAAAAAACCATGAGAGCGTCTCCATGCGGTCAAAGTAGGTGCGGATTGAAGAAGACATTGGGCCGATACCTCAATACCATGAGAAACATAGAGATTGATAGGTAGTAGAAAATTAAATCGGGCAATCCAGCCTGAAGCCCCAAACCCTAGATATCGGCGTCGGCTGTTTGAAGGAGGAGACGGAAGAGGTGAGCCGAGCACGGGATCCGCAGAACACCAACCTGATCGTAACCGTACTCCATCGCCGATCTCCGGAGAAGCTCTACGAACGCCGGCCTGCCGAGGAGCTCCGCTCTAACCGTAAAACGCTCCATCTCTTCGCCGACGAATACCGGAACGTGACCCACCGGCACGCGCACCCGCCTGCGAACCCTCTTATTCGCCGCATCAAGCGGCTCGTACTGCGAGGAATCCATCACCTTCGCCAGCCGTCTGATCAATTTCTTCATCCTCGAAGCGCCGGCGGATCCGGCTAGGGTTTCTTTCTCTCACTCCGCGAGAGAGAGAAAGAGGGAGGAAACGGAGGGTGAGGGAGAGGGGAATAGATGAGGGGACATATAATATAGAGAGGAGAGATGTTTTTCGGAGAATTTATTTGATAATTGAAAAATGAAAGGTACATGAGATGGTACTGGCAGGTACGGGGTGACTGGTGAGTATAAGATACCTTCCCACTGATCGTCTGCACTGCGCTAAACAGCGAGCTTTGTCGTCATCCAATAAGCCAATGCTGTGGGGCTCATTTTTATTAGGCGATAGAATTACGAATATTCATGTAATATTTTTATTTAGTATAAATTAATTTTAATATAATTTATTTAAAATTAAGTGAAAATTATTTAAAATTTATGATTTTTTAAAAAATAATTATTCATATACCCTAAATTTTCTTCTAAAATTTTAAAGCAAAAAATAGTGTAACAACAGCTTTATTGGAGGCCCCACAATATTCTCAAGATTAGTGTTTGATTGAATTGATTTTGGCGATTGAAATTGCCTTAAATTGAATACATTTAAAAAGATAGATACATAAACACTACACTTGCAAGTGTATTAATTTCTGGAATATTAAGGCTCTGTGCTGATTTTATTAATTTTAAAAATTATATTTGTAAACTGTGAAAATATAAGGTCTGTTTGGGGGCGGCGGTGCAGTGCCGCATCATAATTTTTTTCTTTTTGATAAATTAAGTTTTGACAGTTCTTTCTAATAAAGGAAAAGTTATTTGTATTTTTGGTGCATCTATTCCATTGTATAAATGTTGGTATTTATATAAGTATTCTAAGATTTAGAATAGGAAAGAAAATAAATAAATAGTGGAAATTAAGCCTGGACAACAGCATATGGAATCGGCGTTAATTACACCATATCAGAGCAATAAATGCTGTTGATTTATTTCCTAACACCCGCCATTGATTTATTTCCTAACACTTTCAAAAAACTGACGTTGAAATCTGTATTTGCTCAACAGTTATGATTATTTGCGCTGGCAATTTTCTAACTGCGATCTAACTTTAAGAAACTTCAGCTGCCCCAAACAGAGCTAAGGTGCATAAAGCGGAATTTTAATAAACTATTATAATTGAATAAGTAAAATCCTTGAATTATTTTTTAACATTTTAATTTTTTTTTTTTTGTAATTTTAAATAATGGCGGAAATAATTTTTTTTTATAATATATATTTTCCTAAATTGCAATTTTGAGATTAATGCTTTCGATGGACCATCGTTAATGGCTTTGTATTCAATGTATTTTTATTAAATCGAAGGACGGTATCAGCTATCTCTACACCGTCTATTTTACCAATAAACATATTAAAAGAGAAAATTCTAAATTCCCCCCCCCCAAAAAAAAAAAGATTAATAAATTTAAAATAAAATTGATTTGCTCTACTTGGTGGTATCGAGTTAATGTTATTTTAACGTGAATGGGGACCTATGTGAAGTTGAAATACCATTTGTATTATAGATATACTTCACATATAAAATATTTCATTAATAAATTTAAATAAATTTATGTTTTTTCACTGTCAAGGCCCTACTTTGCTTAAGGAAATTTACATTCATACCACTTAATTACAATGTATATATATATATAATGTTATTTATGCATCAATAATATACATTAAAAGATAAAATTGTAATTGATGCGTGCTAGAAAATTCGTGGCCATAGAGTAATGTATTATCGTCTTAGCGTTGCACAAGAATTCATCACACACTCAGATAAAAATGAATTGAGTTGTGATCACACCATAAGTTTTTACGTGGAAAACCCGTAAAAGGGAAAAACCATGAGGTCTGACCCAGTTGTAAAAATTCACTATAAGTTGATGATTACAAATGCCCCTTGTCCCACAGGCGGGAAAGAATTACTAGCTTTCCATGTTACAGCGTCGATTGATGACGTTTGGTAATCGGTAGTTGACGGAGGTTAGCGGTGATTGGCGGCGTTCAATGGTGGTCGGCGGTGGTCGACAGAGGTCAGCAGTCGTTGTTGACGGTCAATGGTGGTCGACGGCGATCGACGATGACAAAGATGATCTTGGACTTGAGCTCCTTCTCAAAGTCTTAAGCTCTCTCTTAAGCCTCCTCATTTTCATGTGAGGTATGAGACTCTATTTATAGTGTTTTGAGTGCAATTAACGCAGGAATGTGAACCATTTTGATCGGACGGCCCGGAGAGCTTCCCTTGATCAGATGATGTTTGATGGACATTTGAGTGCCTTAACGATGTTGGAATTGAGCAATATTAGACTCATTGGATTTGTCTTTTCGAGACGCTCGATTTGACTATAAACTCGCTAGATTTGACATCTGTTTGACCTTTCAAATGCTTCCGGAAATCCTGTAGTAGTGATTTAATAGGCTCGTTGATTTAATGACTTGATCTGGGCTTGATTTGACTCGGATTGGACTAAATTTTATATCATTATGTCTGTCTCATCGAGCCAATCAGTTTGACTAGTTTGACTATAATTTTAAATCGGAGCTCCGGGTGACTCTTAATCGAAGTTTGAATGTTTCTTGTTCAAAAAATTGCATTGAGATTCGTGCTAGTTGATGGAAATTTGTTGGTGGCGTATCAGTAATATTCTTATTTAACTTGAAAATTTTGGATGATATAAATATTAAAGTATGCAAGAGAATTCGCGGTGTTAGGGTGATTAATTAACGTCTTAGTATTGCAAGAAAACCCAACAAAGACTTAGGTGACAAAAATAACATAAGATTTTTTATGTGGAGAACACGGAGAAGGAAAAAAAATTTGGAGCCTAGCACATTTGAAGAGATACATTATAAATTGATGATTATGGATATGGTTCTTGGTCTCACAGGCGAAAAAATATTACACAATCTTCTAAGTTACAATGTTGATGTGCGGAAGGATTTGTAGCTCCACTGTAGGGAGCGGTCACAAGAAGGAGCAATAACTGAGCCTTCAATGCATCGTCTTCAAAGTCAGCACAACATAGGAGATAATGGTGTCGCTTCGTAGGTTGCTTTGTCGCAAGAAGTAGGCGACAACTGATGATGGTTGGTGGTTGGTAGTGGCGGTTGTCAGAGGTGGGGATGGCCGGATCAGAAGTGCTAGAGACAACAACGGTCATAGTTAATTAGAGATGAAAGTGGTCCGAGTTGGTCGGAGGGTGGCGGCGGCCCAAGTTGGACGCAGGGCAGCAACGACCAAAGTTGGTCGGAGGGCAGCAGATCATTGATGCATAAGTGATGTTGGACTTCAGTGTATTCTCCAAGCTTCACTCTTCTTCATGCCTCAAGGTCCAGCCCCCTCTCAAGAAAGGAGTGGGACTCTAGTTATAGAGACCCAGCTGCGATTAATGAATGAATCTAAACCACTTTGATCAGACGCTCCCATAAAGATTCCCTCGAGCAGACGGGCATTTAAAGAAAATTTGAGTATCATAGTAATGCAGAAATTATGCGATCATAAGCTCGTTGGATTAGTCCTGTCAAGATGCTCAACTCGGCTATGAGCTTGTCATATCTGAAATCCTTCTGACATTCCAAAAAAATTATGGAAAGCTTCCAAAACAGGTTTATCGGCTTGTTCTGGGTTTGATTTGACAAAGGTTGGATTAATTTTAATATCGTTGGGTCCGTCTAGTCGACCTAGTCGGTTTGACAATAAGTTTGTCGAAATCGGACCTCTGGATTAATTCTGATCTAATTTTGAATATTTTTCACTTAAATTTTTTTGCCATGCCTTCAATTAGTGCTCGATACATAAAATTTGTTGAAGGCTTATGAAATATAAAAAGAAAAGTTTAAATGTTAGATAGATAATTACATAAAAATTAGGTGATACGTATTAGAGATTACTATTGAGGAAACTTAATGGGAAAAAAATGCATTTACAAACATACCCAACAACTTCTATGTATTTACATAACTTAAATATTTTTTTTTAAATATTATATTTATACCGCATGGTTTTTTCACTGCAATTTTTTAATTTTCTTTTCCAAACAATATATGAATCTGAAATAATTTACAGTTCTTCAATAAATTTGTCAAGCTTTGATTTCTTAACGAAAATTCTGAATAACAGAAGTGGATGAGTGCTGGCATTTTTATTTCTGCTTGAGGAAGTAAGACATCAATCACGTTTCCTTCGTAAATGAACAAAAATTTGATAATTAGCTTCTTCACCCTATAAAGTGGTTCAGTTCAGTTCTTCACCAAGTTGCAAGATCATTAAGTACAAAAAAAAAGCTTGATGCAATAGCTTTCATTTACTAATGCTAATTAGTTTTATGTCTAAGCTAAACTTTTAATAATAAAATCTTAATTCAAGCAGAGGAAGATGTTCCATTTGCAATTGATTTTTTGTGTTAAGTTTTCAAATCTTGCACGATGCCACATTCAACTCCTTAAGTATGATTCAAATGAAGCTTAACCGGTAATTGAAGATCTATTATTAATAAAAAGAAGCAATCGGGTAAATCATCGATATTCAGAAAAAATTTTGGATCGTGTACATAAAAAATGTGTCGGTGTTGATCCTAAAGAGATCTAAAGGTTCAGAATAAAAAGTATGATAAAAGGGACCCACCAACAGAAGACTGTGAGGCTCACTTAATTGACCGAGTAAAGCCATCTTAGCCAAGCCAACCGAGTCATAAGGAGGACAAAAAGACAACCAAATTTTAGGTCTTACATTCATATGAGCGAAGCCGTTAACAACAATAGCGATCTCATACATCCACTTAAGGAAAAAAAAGAAATATAAGAGCGACAGATAAATGATATATACATAATTTCATTTCATTTAATTTTTTAAAAGACTTCACAGTTCTTTACACATTGGAAGGATGAGAGGGATTCACTAGGCTTTTGGATTATACATTTAAAGAATCTTACTTTCTCCTTTCCTCGCTATCACCTTCCTCCTAGGAATCAGTCACCAATTTTGCAAACATTTTCATAGGAACCGATTATGAAGAGGCAACTCTATGCTTCATCATATGGTTAACAGAGTGTTGGATCCAATTTCAGAATTTCCCTTACAAGATGGTCCTCTACCTAATGCTTGTCGAAAGCTCCTTGTTGAACTCCAAATAGTCTTCATGGTTGACATGCATTCTTTTGGTAGCCGATTCTCTATTTCTAAGTCTTATACTACTCTTGCAATAGGCCAGTTTTCATATTTGAAGAATCATTAGGAGACTTTACTGTGTGGAAAAAAGTTGCCTCTAATGAATGGGAAATATTTCCATACGGAATACGCTAGTAGCTCTGTGTGCTGTGTGCGTACTCCATTAATCCCGCAATACCCCCTAATAACATATGAATAACACTGAAATAGAACATGCGAACGTTATTAGGAGGTTATTGAGGTTATATGTTATTAGAATTAATACACCAATAACCTCCCAATAACCCTGAAGCAAATGTTATTGAGGAGTTATTATGCACGCTGAGATGCGTGCTTATTTAGTATGGAAATATTTTTCCCAATGAGGAGATATTATTTCGCAAGGACTGTGTAAGCTACTTGGGTTTTTCTTTTTCACCTTACCTTACCTCAAAGGGAGAAGCAGACACTGATAAAAAGTTACCTAAGTGTTGTGAGCCTACCACCTGAGCGTCTAAAGGTGAGCAACTTCCAATCAAAAGCCTCCTCTATTTATACCAACAAAAGTGCTAGGTATGAAAGGAGATGGAAGGGCAGTACAAAAGCAATAAGCGCAGTCTGCCCCATTGACTTCCTAGGTATTGCAATCCTTCATCTTTTCGATGAGGCATGTCGCCCTCCTCACACAACTTCATCAAGTCATCTCCCTTCCTTTTTGGGAATGGTGCACTTTAGCAAGACCATCTTTGGGGTTCTCAAAACCCAACCTCCATTTTGAGAGTGGATCAACCTTTATGAGGGCCTTCTCTTTTTTCTTTCATTCCTCTTCCTAATGGACACACTCCGAGAATTCTTCTTCTCCAACAGTTGTCTTTCCCTTGATTAGAGGTTTATCTTTTCGACTTTCAGAAACCACCTAACTAGTGGGTAAGAATTTCTCTCTCCCAACTCGAGGATACTGGTCACCTATCTGAGACTAGAGGTTGAGAATGGACCAACAAAACTGTTAGACGATTACTTAAAGGGTATTATCAACCTCTCCCTTTTGATATTCTGACTCTCCTTCATCAGTCATCTCGCCCTGTTGACCTCACTTTTGGTTGAGGTCTAGAAAACTTCTTTAGTAGCCTAGGTCTAGCCATAGGACTTTCCTATTGACTAGTCTTAGAAAACTAGAAGAGATACCCCACTATTAGAAATTCAAAACTCTTCTTTTTATTCAACTTGAAATTCCACATATTGATCTTAACCTCTAGCATTTAGTAGGTAAGATCATTATAAGAGAATTCAAGAAGAGTCCCTATAGGATTACTTGACTTTAGGGTCGACCCTGGGTGTTGACCTGGAACTAAGATACACCACATCTTCACAATACATTAATCCATGGTTCATTTAGAATGGATATTTATCCAATGCTATGTGGAATGCTTAACTTGGTCTTTTGCCCCTAGGCACCTCCAAATTACCTAACTGCCCTTGGGACCCAAATTTGGCTAATATTCCCAAATTTTGCAAAAATACCCAAAATTGAGCAAAACCCATTACAAACACCTTGAATACATCCAAATTTGTCAAAA
>NW_018164962.1:1065003-1099802 GCF_001263595.1 Phalaenopsis equestris | reverse complement strand
TTTTGTTATCTAAGATGTAATTAACTATAAGGGCTTGCCCTTATAGGAAGCTTTTCCCAAACCCAGCACAATATAAACCCTATTTAATTCCTTATATTAAATAGGGGAACTTGTCGGCCGATACATTGGTTTCGCAGACCAAACGGATGTCATAACTTTCTTTAGTTTATTTGATCGAGCCTCACTCTCAATTCTTACGTTCATCCTTCGGGATAGATACATGATTTGAGATAAAGCGCTCTTTCATCTAAACTATGAAAATTATGGAGTCAGTTTGACTTCATCTTTTTCAAAACTAAATTTTTTTAAAAAAACGTCCTTCCGAAGCAGGTAACGGGATTTCAAATTCCAATGACCGGCAGCTTCTTACGGGCAAACCCCACACCAAAAATAGTGCCGACACGCCCCCAACCACTTCTTCCTCCTTGTCATCGAGCCCAAAAAGAGAGTCTCTGCAAAAGACTATGGATTGTTTTGGTCATTCAACTTTTAAACATATTTTTTTTTCTATGAGGATTAACTTGTTTGTCCCTTTCTACTAAAAGATAACAATGAAAGAAGAGATCAAGTAAATATACTAGCTCATATCTATTGAGATCATACCCGATCTTGTCTCTTGACTTTCATTAGCCAAGATGGCCTCTATCTAATCTTGAGTGGCATCTTGAAAATGTAAACCTCCTCGATCAATACTCTGTACAGTCGTGGAGCAATCATTTTACCGAAGATAGAAGTCCAAAAGTACTTGAGTACGTTAAGCTCCTCAACTATTACCTTTTAGGCATGTTAGAGGAGATCGAAACTGTTTCAGCTTGGCCTTTGCGTCCTAAACATTAAGTAGTCTCGTCTTATCGACCAACCTCCATCTATAAAGGCAAAGTAAAGTTTTCGCTTCTAGCCCTTCAACTTATTTTGCAACATCCAAAAGTTGATATTGTTCCCAAGAAAATACATGAGCTCCTTCGCATAAAGGTGCATGGTGAAAAGAAACATAAAGATTTCTATCGACCTGGAGATCATCATTTGCCTCATCTAGACCGCCAATGTCATAATGATCGCTATAGATTTTGAAATCACTGAAGTCGGGACCACGCCATAGAACTTAAAGATATCTACTAACTTTATAGAAAGAGATACCCATAGATCGAGTTTAACAAATGTTCGTCGAGATAGAAGGTATTCACCTTCTCTATAAGCCTATAAAAAGGGCAGAGCTTGAGCGAGATGTATTTTGTTGTGCTTGAAACTCTTACTTCCTAAAAGCACAAACAGCAGTCTTCAAAATCATTTTCTTTCATACATTGTTGAATCTTATTGCTCTTAGGGAATATCAGGTTGTTTTTTGGGATTCCAGATTAATTCCTTAAAACAATTCAAGCATGTTATCAATACCAAACAGTCATGCAAGACAACTAGCTTGTGGGATGAGCGAGCAAGCAGGATGGCCACCATCAATAAGTGAATTTATCAATTTTACATGGCAAGGGGAGCGAGCTAGCCGGACGGCGATTGAAGAGCGGATTTCACGCACAAGACTCATAAAAATTTCAATAAGTTAAATAAATACTTTTAGGTGGTATGTATGTAAATCCCGTTTAACCATGACCCTACCCTATTCCATCAACAAAATTGATGACTCATGCAACCTTCAATCGTCAATGATCCCTTGATCTCCACTACATGATGTCATCGTGAACTCTAACTCCACTAATAACCTTCTCAACCTCCACAGGACTCACCTAACCCCCCTGATCAATTTCCCGCCCTGACATAAAATAATTTTAAAAAAAAACTATATTTAATTTTTATTATATTTAAAAATATTAAAATTTAAAGAACAGTCAAACTGATTCTCTATTTGAATTTGGTCAAACTATTAGAACCAATTCATTTTCGGAAAAATTACATACATAGCACCTAATTCTTATCCATTTATCTATTTCACACGCTTGGCGTTTTCTCTATGAATAAAAAGAAAGATTTTACTATTAAAAAACAATATTTTTATATAATATTTTTAATTATGAAAATTTAGATGTGAATTTAGTCAATATAAAAATTTTGGGCGCCACTTTTACTTTTTTTGTACGACTTTTTTTTTCCCTTCTTTTTTTGTCACCGCTATTCAACGGAGAAGACTGACAGACATTTAAGATTGAAGGCAGTATCGCTATTCCGACACCAGCCAAAGAATATGTGGGTCCCACAGAGATTATTGTTGGCGATTACGAGTGGGTCCACAACCCACGTGTCGGTTGCTGTTGCGGTAATGGCGTGTTTGAGACCCAATCGCATTTGAACTGGTCCATGTGTTGGTTCTTTCCAGTACATTGCCCCGAGTTTTGATATTATTTACGATCGAATGCCATTCATTCAACTACCGGTCCTAACAAGCTGGATCTTCTTCATCTTCACGATTGCGTGGCGTTCATCTCATTGCACCCAATTTTTTTTTGGGGCTCTATTGTACATAGAATATAAATCTCATCATGTTACTTGTCTCACATCGACTTATATGGCTGACATATAGCCCTCATCTACTCCATAATCATCCCCCTAAAATTCCCCCGTGAAATCCTGCAAAACTAAGTGTATGTTTGGGGTAGTTGAATTTGTTTGAAGAAGAAGTTATGAAACTGCTAAAGAATAAGCTGTTGTTTAAAACGTTGCGCAGCAGTTATAAATATTTTTTTGTTGCGCAGCAGTTATAAATATATAAATATTTTTTTTTTTTTTTGAAAAGGTTGACTGCAGATCTTTGGCAGCCATCACAGATAACACGATCTGATGGGAAAATACAGCTTTCAGCTATAGTTTTTTGAGAATGCAGATAAAAACATTTCTACCAAATATAAAAAACTGCGATGCGACAAAACATCACCACCACACTGCCATATTCGTCATTCGCTTAAAGTTCTCTAGCAACTTCAATTTGTTAAAGCTAATGCCGAAAACTATTATCCAATGCTGTGTGAAATTCTTCCTTATGAACATGTCTCAAATTTCTTTTCTTTTCTTTTCTGCTCTTACGTAAATGCTCCATGACATTTCGATGAGCGCCCTCCTCCGCCACAACTCACAATCCTCCTCATGAAATTTCAACAGAACGCACTCCTCCTTCACAAACTAAGTGGACTAAGTAAGTGCCCTAAACGGTTGTGTCCAGTCCATGAAACACCTCTCTCCTATGCCTAAAATCACACCATTTTCATTTACAGCTTTTAAAACTGAACATTGTTCTCCGTTGAAAGATGCATCTCCTTTAGCCAAAACGAGGCAGTTAAGTGCCCTTATCCATGAGAAATGAATTTTTTTCCCTATTTCGTGCATTTTCAAATTTTATAGTATTGAAAATTTTATATAAGTAGCATGCACTTATGTATTTACATATTTCACAGTTGAAGTTTCATATGTACATACGTAACAGTTTGGTCTTCTAAATCTATGGATGAAAATATATATTTCACTTTTTAAATAGAGTAATAGTGCGACATTTGATGTGATATTAAAGATTTGAGTGCTATATACATAAATTTGAAACTTTCGGTGTGAGATATGTAAATACATTGGAGTTGTGTGCTATGTATGATTTTGCTATAGTGCAACAATGAACTCGTGTTAAAATTTGGAACCACTCCTAAAGTAGTTAACAAAACCTCCGTTTAGGATTAACAATTTCGGAAATCAAAACAATTTGTTCTGAAATCTATACAACTTGAACTTATTGAACATAAGTTTGATTCTTGCATTTTTTTATAACTCTCGATTTAATAACACCATAAAGATTAAATCGTTTAATATATCTTTGTCTCGAATGATTATTAAACATTTTTGCTATTGCCCTATTATCGATCTAGTTGACTAACCTGCTTGCCATTGCTACTGTCTTGGTTGAAAGTTGCACGAGATAAATAGTAGTCTTGGATGAATTTTAGTTTATTTTCCCCGTTGTTAGTTTATGGGCCAGAGATCATGATTTATACCCCTTCGAGTGTTCCGCATAAAACCTCTGTTGTCTTCTCAATCGATTTATTTCTAAGTGTGTGTGCATGTCAGCTATTTATGTAACACTAAAATATTAATGTATCACTTTATAATCATGAATTTACGAGCACATAATAATTCTAATTTCAATTTCTAATTCATTAAAAGCAAAATAATAATTATTATTATAATAATAAAATGAAAGGACAAGAGATCGGTTAATATTTTGAACTTCATGTTATGAAATTTAGGGCGAAGAAAACATAACAATAGAATCGACATAAATCCAGAAAACACATGAATTTAACGAGTTTTGGCAAAGATGTCTACATTTTCGGGAGCAGAGCAGCGAAATCACTATTTCAGAGGAGTTACTTACTCATAGGGTTATACATATATTTATAGATAAAACCCACAGATAATTAATTACAACCACGCCCCCGCTCCCCCCAACCCACTAATCCAAGAGACACACCTCTTCACAACAAGAGACACACGTCTTAAATCCAGGAGACACACCTCTCCAAATCCAAGAGACTCCAAATTCCTGGTACCAAATTCCTGATTCCTGGTATATGAGTCATACCTAACAATTTTCCACCTTGGCGAATATCCAACCCCTTAGGAAAAAAAATCATGGAGTTTCTTACGCCGAAGTGGGTTGGGCAACCATGCAAACTAGTAATTGCAAACATTCAACAAGTTCAAGTAACACAATAACTTATTGAAAATACCTGGCTTGGATAAAATATATGCTGCAATTTCATTCTATGATCCGACAAAGTGAACTCCACCTACAACTATACTCCCCAATAGTTTATAGATATTACCATCAGGTTTCATACCTCGTAATGTCTTTGTCTTCAAAATTCCTTGTTGTGCCAACAATCCGAAGTTTTCGGTTCCATCAAACTCCATTATCTCGAATTTTACACCAGACATTGTCATTTGAAATTAATCATGCAGTAAATTTTTCTTGTTTTTTATTGAATTAAAAACAAACCACAAATAAATTCAAAAAATCCTGAAATTTTCTTTGTCAATTGCAGCAATTTTCCTGCAGTTTTCTTTGATTCGTGAATCAAATCTTTCACACGAAGTATATTTCCTGTTTGCACAAAAATTCGGCTGAAATACTGCGGACTCCAGCCAAACTCCACCTGTCACAATTTCTCTTGTGACAAACCTGCGAACAATCCACGAAATTTATGAACTCCACTTGTCGCAATTTCTCCTACGATAAACCTGCGAACTCTGTTGGTCGAGCACTACCTATCGCAACTACACCTGTCGCGACTCTACCTGCAACAAACTTACGAACTTCGCTGGTTGAGCACCACCTATCGCAACTGCACCCGTTGCACATCTACCTACAACAAAATTGTGAACTCCGCTAGCCGAGCACCATCTGTCGCAATTTCACCTGCCGCAACTCAATCTGCGATAAAATTGTGAACTCCGCTGGTCAAGCACCACCTGTCACAACTACACCTGTCGCAACTCTTCCTGCGAAAAACTTGCGAACTCCGCTGGCCGAGCACGACCTATCACAACTGCACCTGCCGCAACTCCTGTGATAAACTTGCGAACACCGTTGGTCGAGCACCACCTGTCACAACTGCACCTGTCGCATCTCTACATACGACAAACTTGCGAACTCTGCTAGTCGAGCACCACCTGTTTCTCTGTTCGCAAAACAAGGTTCTTGTTCACGATAACTGCACGCAAACTCCTGTTCACGAACTCCACCTCGCTGAATGCCGTAAAAGTTTGTGAACTGACCCGCCTCGAAGCCTCGACACCGCCTCTACTGCGAACTCCCTGAAGCAGAACTCGTTGAACTGCCACGGCCCTTTATCCGAACTGTTTCGCACATGTTCGTTCCCACAAGTCTTCCTGCCTTGCAAACAATCTGCAAAATTTGCATGCAACTCATGTTCGCCACTAAACTCCTCATCTGTGAAACTGCCTCTGCTCCTTCTCGTTGCGGTGCTCTCGCGCATCACCCCAGCAAAATAATTTGCTTCAGGGATCCTTCCATCAGCCTCCAGCACAGCACAGGCTCCTCTAGCAAAAATGAAATATTCTTTTCCTTTCATGTCTCTAACAACTTCCAGGAATTAACCCTCGAGCCAAAGGAAAATCCAGAGGGAATATTCCTCTTGCAGAAATAAAAAATTCCTTTATTCCTGCCTGAAAAACCAAAAGAATATTCCTCCAGTGCAAATTAAAGATTCATTGATCCCTTCCTTTGGTCCGCCTAGTAACTGCCTCGCAAACTGCTGTGACCTGGCTGACTGGAACCGCCGAAATTGCCAGGCGGAGAACTCCTTTTGCTGCAAAACTTCTCCCGCGGCAAAAACTTCGCTGAACTCCACGATGCAGTAGCGAACGATCTGTCGAATGCCGAACTTCTCTTGCGTCACAGATGATCTGCCGTAGGCCGAATGCCTTGCGACCCTGGCGCTCCTTTCGCAGAGCGATTCCTCTATCGCTTGCGTCGTGGACGAAGGCCAAACTCCTCTTGCGTCGCGAACTGCTCCTTCACGCGGAACGCCTGTGTTCTAAATCCTTCGTGAACTCGTCCGAAACTGCGGCGAAACCGCCGAACTCTTCTTCACGTCTGCGATTCGAGAACCCTAACGCTCCTCCCGCCAAACCAAAGAACCTTCACCTTCGCCTCTGCTAAAACTTCTGCGAACTGCTCTGCTCTTCTGCGAAATGTGAACTCCTCTGTTCCAATTCGTCACGATCATCTTCCTCTTCGTTCTTCCTTCTTCCTGCGTCGATCTCCTCCGCCCTAGAACCTCAACTTCGCTCTGATACCAATTGCTTTGAAATTTATGGCGAAGAAAACATAACAATAGAATCGACACAAATCCAGAAGAACACAGGAATTTAACAAGGTTCGACAAAGATGCCTACATCTTCGAGAGCAGAGCAATGAAATCACTATTTCAGATGAGTTACATACACATAGGGTTACACATTTATTTATAGATAAAACTCACATATAATTACAAACACGCCTTCGCTCCCCCCCAACCCACTAATTCAAGAGGCACACCTCTTCACATCAAGAGACGCACCTCTTAATTTCAGGAGACACACATCTCCAAATTCCTGGTATATAAGTCATACCTAACACTTCAACCATTCCCTTCGGTTAACTCCATTTATTTGTGTTTCAAATAATGTAAAAATTTAAATTAATTTCAAATGTTTAGTTTTAGTAGTTGTACTCTGTATTTTATTAATTAGCATCATGTTGAATCTCTTTTCAATGTATTTTACGATAAAATATTAGATCAGGGCTCCGGATCATCCGGAGTTCAATAAGAAGACGCCACGTGTAAAATGAATTGTGATTGATTCACTTTATATGTGTCGCCTTCTATTGGACTCCGGTCTGGATGCATCCGGAGTCCTGATCTAATATTTTCTCGTATTTTACAATAGCAGAGCATGCATTTAAATAATTTGGACAAAGAAACTAAATAATTTAAGAGCATAGCACAAATCCTTCTGCAACAATGTATCATATAAAAAAGTTCGGTTGTGGAGGAATTGATTTTAAATTAAGAATAAATTAGTGGGCGTTGGGACGTGCAAGACGCCAATGGCGACGTGAGAAGATCTTTTCCTCTTTTTCTACTGTACTTCAGTATAGAGTTATTGCAGCAAAACCTTACAACGTGAAGACATGTTGAGATGGATTTAAATTTAATTGTCCCATAATATTAGAAAAATAAAAAATATCTAATAAGACAACTTTAGATTTATGTAAGATATTTTTGAAATTAAGAGATCGGGCTTCTTCGGGTTTGGTGTGTTTTAGCACCCTGCGTCAGGAGAAATTATTGCATACAGACACCGCATTCATCTCTGCATGCGGTGTCCGATCTTGACCGTCATGATTATTTCAGTTTTTTATATATTAAAAAAAAGGTGGGGCCCACCGAAATACATTCTGACCGTAAATCACTGAATTTACGATCAGGATCAGACATCATATATAATAATTTTTCCTGCGTCAGGGGCTTTTTCAGCGCCCGCGTCGCTAGGATTACTTGCATTTGTGCGTTCCATCCTAAGTTAGACCACACCACATGTAATGCCTATTGGTCATATATAAAAAATCATAAAAAGAAGTAGAGCACTGCAATATATGCAGTAAGATAGATTTTATCAAATTACATAACTACGAACATTGTAATTTACATATCATTAGATATATTTGGAAGCATATTGCACACATTATAGTCGCCTTAGTTTTATACTAACTCTGGGGAAGGTCAAACTAATTAACCACTAAGTAAGCACAAAACCTCATTAAGCCAAGATTTATGGTTGAGCTTTGATCACATAGGTTAAATTTGATTATTTGAATACTATGAGTGATTCTTTTAGGAAACTCTATATAAATACCACAGAATTCTATCTATTTATCTATTAACTACTGTTTGATATTTATATTTATAAACTTCGGTGTCATAAACTCATGCACGAAAAGATATATATATTTCATTGAAAAAGTTAGCTCGATCTTTTGCGATTATTTGCTTCTGAAATAGTGTGAAAAAAAGCTGCTTGTTTTGACAATAAACTGAATATGACCGAATGGTCTTGAAATTTAAGTATTAAAAATTTTAATTGAAATATTATATCAAGAAACATTCTTGATTAGATGAAATTTTCACAAATATAAAAATTTATTTGTCAAACCATGCATCAGAGCCGTTGACTCTTATCAGACTTTGCATATCAAATATAAATTTGTTTAGGCAAAATATTTATGTGAATTACAGTAGAGATTATCTTATAGTACATGTAAGAATTAAGTAAATTTCTTATGCATGTCATGCAAATTGTTTTAATGCTCGTAATCAGCTTTTATTCGGATTAATTAACCAGAAATACAATTATATTTATTAAATCATAAGGAAAGGGATATGCATATTTTTTTATTTGATTATATTTTTTTTTCTTATTTAAATAAATTTGTTTGGTAATCACGTGGCCATCTTAAATCTCTAACAAACGTGGAACACAACTTTAGGCAAGGTCAAACTATTTAATTAGTTTAAGGGCTCTATAAAGCTGTTCAACTAAGTTCTCGATAGTTTTCTTCATGTTCATATACATATATATAGAACAACCATAGTTTGTTGTGACAATTGTTGCTCGTGGTTGAGGGTAAACTCTAGTGGTCAACGACGAGCTCTAGTGACCGGCAACAATTGTCAGGATTTTAAAAATTAAGTTCAAGTACTCAACTTGCTCTTTTCACTTTCCATTTTCATTCAAGTAAAGAATGGAAGATTATTGATTGTTTTTGGGAGGTGCGCTGGTAAATTTAATGAACTTATCAAAACACTACATCAGACAATCCGCATTTTCTTAATCTCATGTAGTTATTTTCAGATCCCTTTAACAACATCAAAATTAGATGATAGTATGCTGGTTGGATTTGACAATGTTTCTTGTTCAAAATGCATTGAGACTCTTACTTGACGATCAAGTTTTCTTGATGACATATCAGTATTTCACATAGAATGTCTACTTTAACTTTTCTTTTTAATATCATTGACGTTTATTATATGCACGATTCATGCTTATAACAAAAATGTGATGATTTCTTCGAATAGCTATAATTATTTTTCATTGGAGAAAATTTGTAGTCTTAGTAATTTTTTTTTTTCATATTGTTGTTAGGTATAGCTCATATCTAAGGAATTGGACTTTCTTGTGAAGAGGTGTGTCTCCTGGAATAAAGGGGGTTGGGGGGAGCGAGGGTGTGATTGTAATTTTATCTGAGAGTTAGTATATGTCTATATATATGTGTAACCCTATGAGATGTATTGAAACTCCTCTGAAATAGTGAAACCGCTGCTCGCTCCCGAGGACATAGGCAATTCTTTGTCGAACCTCATTAAATCTCTATGTTCTTCTTCTAGTTTGTGTTGATTCCTGTTTTATTTCGCTAAATTTCACAACAATTATGTTTGGTCATTAGAATAATTTAAGATTAATACAATATAAATCTCTTTTATATAGATGCATAGCCTCATATATTTCACTTATCTTAAAATTAATTCAAAGACACAACATTTATTTGGCATATAAAAATACTAGAAATCCATGTAAAAAGATATTTAAACATGTATATTTTATTTCCAATGAAAGATGTTATTATTATTAATTGCCTTTATTAACATTTATTTTCTTGGCCTGAAGTGACGTACACGTGTTGTGCTTAGCAACTTTGCTGAAAGTTGAATATAATATATTTTCAAATAGTATATAGATTTATTTTGATCAAATGCAGGCAAATTAAGTTTGATTTTTTACAAGATTGTTATAACTTTTTTCTTATTACTTCTTTTAAATAATGGATATTATTGTGTGGATTAAAGTATCAATTAAAATCTCATAGTTCAATTGATATATTTTTAAAATTTAGGGGCCGAAGTTTTTCCAGTGTTTAAGAGTGTGTTTTGGGACAGCTTTTTGTCAACTTATACCGATGCCACAATTCTATTTTAGACTGATTTGTTGTTGTTTTCTAGAAATTTTTATGGTGGAGATCTGTTAAAGTACGGTAGCTCACAACAATTTTTTAAGAAGTTAATTTCTCTACTACAGCTTTACGGCTAAAGCGACTCAAAATAGATCATAAATCATAAACAATATTTAAGATTTTGCTCTCCTCTTTCAATTATAAATAGATGAGAATATGAGCTTGGAAAGGGATGGAAAATTTTTGAAATCCTCTTACTTTTTCCTATCAACTTTTATTCTTCATTTTGGGCAACTAGCTAGAGCAATGCAATGACTTCGAAATTTTGCTTCTAATCAAGGTGCGCGAGCAAATTGATGCATCCAAAACTTGATGTACTCTAAGGATATTGTTATTTATATGTCTCCCTCCCAAATTATCTCAATCTCATTATTTTAGTTTTATTTGCTTAATTGTGTTTAATTTATTTTTTAGTTTCATATTGTAAATTTACTTTTTTAGTTCTAAATTAAAAAAAAAAAAGAACATAATGAGATTCAATACTAGATATGTGGGAGAAACAATCACGTTGCAGACTCTTATTGATTATTATGAAAAAGATAAAAAGCTCAACCTCCTTTTCATTGAAATTTAACACAATTATATGTATATATAGGGATGACTTTTAAACAATAAAGAAGTATGCTTATATCAATCATTCAATCAGCTTTACCTTTTTCACATTGAACTTTATGTTATGGTATTTCCAGTCAGGATTGGGTTTCCACTGTGATGACCCTTTTAACCGCATCTCTTTTGAACACCTCAATATAGAAGTCTTTGAAGCTCTTTTAGCAATGGATCTATAATGTTTTTCTCATAGGAAATAAAATAGTATATGACACCTCTTTTATATAAGTCATGTAAGATTCATGTCTAAATCTCATGTGACATTTTTTTTATTACATGTTGCACTTTTTACTTATATTATAACTATTTTACTATCACAATTTATTAAATTAGCAAGTACATATATATCAATATAAGGTAAAATTCTTAATAAACATTTAAACAACTTGGCTTTAGAAGTACTTGGATCAAGGGATATATATTTTGTTTTCATAGTAGATATAAAAATTAATGTTTATATAGTAGATTTCCATGATATTGCATCACCACAAAATGTGAAGGTAAAATCAATAGTCACTTGTATCATCATTATCATCAATCCAACTAGCATCACTTTATCCTTCTATTATTATAGAAAAACTACAATGAATGGAATAGTTTATTGTGCCTTTTAAATATTTAAAAATCTTTCCTATTACTTTCCAACAAGTTTCATGGGTTACAAGTATTTATACTTAATTTTCCTACAACATGAGCAACAAGTTATATGAAATTTCTACGGGATTTACACCTTGATAATTAAATTTCATAAAAAAGTTTATGAATATATTGTTACAATGAAATAAAAATTTTATTTGCATTTATATAAATTTAAACACTTAGTATTAAATTAACTTTACTTAAATCTTTTATATCAAATTGAAATAAAAAAGATAAACTTAAATTAACTTTACTTAAATTATATCAAATTGAAATATAAATATTTTCATTAAATTCAAAAAAAAAATTGAAGCAAAGGTAATATATTTAAAAAAAAAAAAACAAGAACTTAATATTCGGCCCCCAATATCATCCCTACCATCAACTGCATCATCGTCATTGTCGCCATGGCAGCTCACCATGTTGCTCGTGACATGTTGCTGGTGACGGAAAAATTATTGCATGCGGACGGACACCGCATGCATCTCCGCATGCGGTGTCGGATTCTGACCATAGTCAGGATGTATTTCGGTGGGCCCCACTTAAATTTAAAAAAAAAACTGAAATATATCATAACCATAGATTATCGTGATCTACGGTCAGGATTGGACACCACATGCAGAGATACATGTGGTGGTTGTATGCAATAATTTCTTCTCGTGACGACCTTGGAAAAGAATGTGTAGGGAGGAGGATCGGGCCGACAATGCCAGTTTTCAACAAAATACGGCCCACATATTTGGGCTTGTTAATCGAATTATCGGGCCAAACAGGCAAATCGCTCGGTCTGTTATAGTTTTGGATCGTTGTTGTGGCAGCATAGGGTGGAGACGCCTCCCTAAAGCTCTCGCATCTGGTCGGCGGTGGAGCCGAGGTGAGAAGAAGAAATTGTAGAGGAGACAAAGCTAAGCTATATAAGCCCCTTGAAGAAATGAATCCTATCGATTGTTATAAGTAAAAAGTGCAAAATGTAATACATGACTGATGTCAACTGTGTACTCTTTCTAAATGGCATATTTCAACACCACCAATTCACAATTCATCTCACTTTCATGGAAGCTCAGTAACATTATGGCGAAAGTGAATTAATATCAGGCCTTGGACTCGCGGGTTAGAGCCTTGGCCATTAAATTTCAGATTTTCCTGTTTTGTTACTTCCAGTGATTCCCAAAATTGAATTGCGTATTGGGTTTTGACATGATGGATGTCTGGCCCCATTGTTGAACAGTGCAGGCAATGGAGTCGCCTGGATTGTCAAAACTTCGCTTTAGTATTAATCTCTTGGGAGGAGATGGAATCTTCCTACCTATTTTGGGCCTCTGCACTGAAATCAGAATGCATGGAAGCTGTCAAACATCAATGTCGACCTCTTACCCTTTGGAGAAATTATTACATATGGAGCACGTACGCAACACTACGTGAGTACTCCAGTATTATGCCGTCATGTGTGCTATATCAGACCGACCTCTAGTGGAGATTATTGAAGTGAAATCGTGGAGGTTATTGGAAGGGTAATTAGGGGGTTATTGAAATATTAAGTCTAATAACGTCACAATAACCTCTCAATAACCTCCTAATAGCCTCTGCTGCTACACTATCAATAACCTTTGCGGATACACTCTGCAATAATATCATAATAACACCTCAATAACCCACAAATAACCTCCGCCCCCTGCGTAACCCCCCGCAATAGCATCATAATAATACTTCAATAATCCCCCAATAATCTCTGTGATTTCACTTCAATAACCTCCCAATAAACTCCACATGACGGCATATTATTGTTAGTCCGGACGTAAAGCTATGCCAGAGCTCCATATGGAATAAGTCTCTACCCTTTGACCCTCATGATGTCATTTCTTTCTGTAAAAAATGTGAAGACCACAAGAGTTTAGAGAAGGAGAGATGGGATTTTGGAATAAGTTTGGGTGGTTCTTCCAACGCCAGACTTTTGTGGGACACCCCACTTTAAAATGATATAACTATTATTTTTTTGTGTTTATAGTTCGATTTATATGATGTAGACATTTATTCTGCAGATATTAGTCTTGTATTGGATGATTTATTGAATTGTTATGCTTGTTATAATTTTATTTGCCCTTATCTATATATCCTTTTACACTACTTTGAGAAGTTATGCATATAGTGATTTCATTTGGCGATTACAAAATAAAGAAATCAAAAGGGATAAATTAATGAAACCATATACGTAATTATCTCCATAACCATAAGCAGCTGCTCCACATCTGCTCAACCTTACAACAGCATCCATCATATTAAATACGTACGTAAACAAATCTGATAAACATGGAGGAGAAAAAAGAAAAAACAGATTTAAGAACTGAAGGATGGACTACGATGAAGATGGAACATTAATTAGCTCAGCACTGAGCTGACATGTTAACCTCATGGATGCTTCTGCTCTTCTGGCAATACGTGCGGTAGCTCAGGCAGTGGTGGAAACTCAAGCTTCGGCAAATCATGTGGAATCTCCGGAAATGAAGGGAGTTCAGGCTTAGGAAAACCAGGGATCTCAGGAAAGGGAGGAAGCTCAGGAAACAATGGGGGTAACTCAGGCTTAGGAAATGGAGGCAATTCAGGCTTGGGAAGTTCTGGGAAATCTGGATAAGGAGATATGTCGGGCTCGTCGTCGTTTTCAAGCAGAGAGCGAGCGGCATGGCATGGAGAGTGAGTGCTGTAGAAGATGAGCGAGAGGAGAATGGAGAATGTGAAGAACAGATTAGTACTGGAAGCCATTTTGCTCTGCTGCGAGTGATGAAGAGTGGTGATACTGCGTCTGGTGTTTATATACATAAGGATGGATGGAGTGAGGTTTGCAATGGAGGTTGCTGGGTGGGTGACAATGATTTTATAAAGTTTTCTTTCTCTATTTGGTTGGAAATTTGGGAGAGAAAAGATGAAGATTAGAGAGAATAATTCTCTGTTAGTTCAACTTCCTATCTGTGTATGGGAGTAATGTATGTAGCAGGTTGGTCAAAGCTTCATTTTTTAACAGAACATAAAGTTCTGTCATATTTAATCAGCATTTTTGTTTGACTGTTCTTCTTGATCAAAGCTTGTATGGGGTATGTTGTTGCAAGGAGCGATAAGAAATGAGTTTAATATAATTAGAATAATTCATTTGTGCTACTTGTGTGGCTGCAACAATAATTTGCTGAGCAGATAGATTCGATAGGGATGTTAATAAAATGTAGAACTCCGCGTAGCTTGTAATTTGGTCAAAACTTATTTTACTCGAAACGGAACAAGATTTTTTAAGTTGAAGAATAAATTTTGATAGTTTGAGAATAGGAGATGAAGACTTGAGAGAATATTATGATTTATTAGGGATATTTACATACATTGCGCGTAAGGGTGTAAACGAGCTGAGCTTAAGTGAGCCAGGCTCGGTTTCTGTTCGGGTCAGTAAAAAAAATCATTGTTGGTGTTCGGCTTGTTTGCTTAAAGAGCCAAACATGAGCTACGAGAGAACAACGAGCTATTTTGATAACCCTAGTCTGTCGTTGTTTAAATCATATTATTTATATTAAAATATTCATTTAAAAAGAATTTAATATATATTTATTTTATTTTGTGTCTGAGCTGCATACCAATCTACCAGTACTAGAAATTTCAACAAAATAATGATAGATTGGTTGCAACATGAACAATCTTACGAATATATATATATTTTTCATTAAAAAGGAAATCGATATTTGACAGAGGCCCAAATATCGATTTTTCATGCGTTTTTTGGCCTCATAATGAGAGTCTGCGTCATGTGTCTAAAATTTCAGAGCCCCCACAACATGGTGGGATCAAACCATTGACCTGAGAGGAGAGGACTTACAGTATTAAAGAGCAGCTCGTGGCTCCTTACATAGTCAGGGAGGGACATCTAAAAACAAAAACATACAACAAACCCCTAGGGGTTCCACTCTCCGCAGTACAACACAACGCAAAGAAACAAACGCTCCTTACATAGTCAGGGAGGGACATCTAAAAACAAAAAACATACAACAAACCCCTAGGGGTTCCACTCTCCGCAGTACAACACAACGCAAAGAAACAAACCTAAGGTACATGTAATCATCCAAAACGTACACCAAAAGAAAAAGTATACCCAAAAAATTACACGTACATAAAGTCCCAAAATAACAGTATGCATAAAACCCCATAGTAATAGTGGTGTCGATGAGCAGGGTCAAACTGACGGCTTGTAGATCCAGTAAAGACCGCAACAATAAGAGCCAAGACCGCAACAATAAGTAAGAGCCAAAACCTGCAAGCAATGAGGAAATCCACAAAACTTCTGCATAAACCATCTCTGCCGCTCCAAACAGTTCCCAAATGTCTGAAATTGAAAGGACGCATCTCCATACATCTCATGGTAAAGTTATCAACTCCAATACCCATAAATGAGATCCCAGGCATCCAAAAAGAATAGGTACGAGTCGAACAAAAGCGAACAAAGCTTCATTTGTGTTCGGATCATCTATATATCGAGTGCAAAAATTCTATTCGTGTTTGGCTCATTTACTTAAAGAATGAATCAAACACGAGTTACTTAACGAGCCGAAAACGAGTTGTTCGCTAAAAACGAGCCTGATTGCACACAATGCTTATTTACATATCTAACACTTAATTATTCTTCTTTGCATGCATATCAATCGAATATTTTACAATAGATCATAAATATCACTATCACTGTCTTCTTAAGAATAAAATACTACACTTCATACATAGGTTTATACACCCACATGTTATAAGTACTGTATATATGAATGTTTAGGTTTTAGATTTCTGGACACGTGAATTGTGTGGCATGTATGTAAACTTTCCATTTTATTATTATGACTCCTCGAAATTATTGTAGAGTTAATGAGCTTAGGGAAGAGCAAGGAAAATTAGGACAGCAAAATGAGATGACTATACAATGGTGTTTTGCTCTATATCTTTACAATAAACAATGTTGTTTTTTTATACATGTTTCAAAAGGTTATAAAGGTCTTTTAAATGTACATCAGATGGCTTATATTTGTTGAGTTGGTGTTAAGGTAATGGTGCGGCTTGATTTGCAGATAAAGGTTAATGAAGTGTTGTCCTCTGTGATCCTGAGCCTGTGTTGGACAAGTAGCAGGAGGAATGTTTGCTGTTATTCCCCCTCAAAATGATGATCAAGCTTGTCTCAGACATACTGATATCTGCTATGAGAGTAGTTTAATGAATAAATCTGTAAGTTGGATTTCTCTAGATTTGAGCTGATCTCTGATAAAATTATGCTTTGTTGGAGCATGGGAGCTTGGGCAATGACATAGAAGTTGTCGTAGTACATGGTGATGGGTTCAGTGATGGGGATGTTGAATTCCTAATGTAGTTGTCGGAGGTAGAGGATGTTTGTGATTTTTATTTTTATTTTTTTTGTGATAGCCATGTATTGTTCTTCGGTGGGGAAATGTGTGACAGTTGGTTATTTGTTCGCTGTCAATGAGATAATAGTTGTGCCCATAAAAGAGCAGTTGCCAAAGGCGGGAGTCCTATTGTTGAGGTCGTCATCCAATTGAGGTCCACGTACGGTAAGAGACCCCTTTGTAATTGAATGTCTGTGAGGGGGAGTGCCATTTAGGTAGTGTAGAATACGTTTGAGGAGCCGAATGCGATGGTGTGGAGGACTGTGCATATGTTGGCTTATAGATGGTTAATGCAATAGGTGATGTCAGGTCTGGTTAGTGTTAATTAAATATTGTCAGGAGCATATGATGAGTCTAAAGTGGTGTGGTTCTAAGAAGGGGAAGAGGGGGAGGTGTTGTAAACCCCCTTTTTTTTTTTAGAACATTTTTACATTAGAGCATTTCTTTTATTTTTAGAGAATGGTAGAGAGATATTTGGATTGATAATGATATAGTCATTTGTGGTGGTGTGAATTTGAAGGTCGAGAAACTGGGAGATGTTGCTCAGATGTTTGAGAAGGAACTGGGTACTGAGTTGTCGAAGCTTTATGTTGATAGTACCAATGATGAGAATATTGTCATTGTAGATTAGAAGTAATTTTTGCATTTTTGTGGTGATAGACGGCGGGGAAGGGGTCTGCTAAACTTATTGTAAATCATGTGGGGGTGTAATTAATTGAAAACTATCATTGTTGAGTGGCCTCCTTGAGACCATATAGGGCTTTTTCAAGATGACATATTTGATTGAGATAGAGAAGATCAATGAAGCATGTTTTTGGGTCATAAAAACTCAGTCATCTAAGTTACTATGAAGAAAGACATTAGGAATGTCAAGTTGTTGTATGAGCCAATTGTGGTGTGTGGCAATTGTAAGGAGAGCACTGACCGTGGGTAATTTTGCCACAACTAAGAGTTTAATGGTAGTCCATACCTTGCTGTTGCTTGAATCCTTGGGCCACTAGTCTTGCTTTGTAGCCTGCAATGGTACTGTACTAATAGAGTTTGATTTATATGTCCATTTACAACCTAGAGTGTTCTGGTTGGTTCGTAGAGGGGTAAGATGTTAGATACCTTATTATTGTAGAGCTTGGAACCCCTCAAACATGGCTTGATGCCACCAAGGAAGCTTGTTTGCTTCAGAGAATTAGGTAGGTTCAGATGGAATTTCAAGCGAGGAGAGATGAGTGGTGAGATCAAATATAATTATTATTATTATTATTATTTTAGGAAGCCTAATTTTTGTTATGTTTGTATGGATTACTGGGATGGGGGTGTTGTAATAGTGATAACTGAATGAAAAGTTGGTTGGACTGGATGTGGAATGGGTGGAGATGTTCAGTAGTAAGAGATGAAACGTTATGACCTGAGTAGGGGAGTGGTAAAGGTAAGGTAGTGTTGGTAGTAAGTTGGGGATGTGAGGCAGGGATTGAGGGTATAGAAATTAATGGGGGATTGGGGGTTAGGAGTAAAGGATTTGATGTAGTAGGGTGATTTATCGAGTGAAGGGAGGTGTGAGTGTGATAAGGAAATGAATTTTCATTGAATACCACATGTTAAGAATATTTTATTATTATTATTATGGGGATTGTAGCACCTGTAACTGTGATGATTGGGATTGTATCCAAGGAAAATGTAGTGTGTGGATTGCTTTGCAAGTTTACCTGCAAAAATTGGTTGTTGTCAGGGGTAACAAGAGCAGCCAAGCACATTGAGGAGGTGATATGTGGGTTTCTTGTGATGACTGAGTTATTAGGGCAATAGATTTGAGTTTTTTCGCAAGGTAGATGATTGAGTAAATAGTTTGCAGTCATTAGAGCATTTGCCCAAAATTTGTGTGGTAGGTGGGCTATATAAAGTAGTGCTCTTGTGGTTTTGATGAGATTGTTATTTCTGTGCTCGATAATATTATTTTGTCTGGGGGTATATTGACAACTAAATTGGTGAGAGATGCCTTGATTTTGAAGGCAGTTACTAAGAGTTATGGATAGCAACCAAGGGATATGTTAAGGGAGGTAGCAACGGTAATTGACGTGTTTAAAAATATCTCACTTAAAGAGATACCGAAGGAGCTACTAACAAGAAAAAAGCAAACCATCATATTAGGCTGGAGTCAAGGACTGAGTTGTCAACCACGAAATCTTATTGTATGGCACTTCACTCCCATACAACCAGTTATGAAAGAAAAAGGCCAATAACTTTCAAATTTGCCAAGTCTGAAAGTGAACAAAAGAAGCTGGTCTGAGTGGGCGACTAAAAAAAGGAGACGTGGAGCATGAAAAAGAAGACCCATCAAGAGAAAACCCTAAGCAAGCACCACCAACAATAATCATTTACTTTGATAAAAAAAAGTGGATAAAAAACTGGCTGATCAGATCAATCATCGAAGATGGGTACCAAACTACAAGAAGTACATCATCAAGTGGAAAGAACTACCTGATAATGAAGCCAACT
The DNA here is from genome assembly GCF_001263595.1 of Phalaenopsis equestris. Lineage (NCBI taxonomy): Eukaryota > Viridiplantae > Streptophyta > Magnoliopsida > Asparagales > Orchidaceae > Phalaenopsis > Phalaenopsis equestris. The sequence goes on along the minus strand of NW_018164962.1, from coordinate 1,080,089 downwards.
GGGAACATGAAGACACATTGTGGAAAATAAAAAGATCCAACAATATCAGGAGGAACGTGCAATGAGGGCATTGCGAGCTTAGGTGGTGAAGAGTGTCACACACACCCATCTCAAGGAAGGATGAGCCACATCCTTTTAGCCATGGAAAATAAGATTCTAGAAAAAACTAGAAAGAAGAAGAATAATTTAAAGAATTCTAGAAAGTTCCACATAATTTCAGAAATATGTTGAAATAGACAAGCTTCAAGAGAACTCCAGAGTATCCTTGAAAACTATACAATCATGTAAAGGGCAATGTAGAACTATCTGGAAGTTAGTCTATCGAAAAAGTTCCCAAGGATTTGGGGATAACTATAAATAAGAAGTCTGTCCCTCTCATTTGGTTCTAACCAAAGTTTCCAACCAAGTCTATATTCACTCCTTTATTAATGAAGTATTCATTTCTCTCAATAATCTCTCCTTACTTCTTTCCTAGAGAGTTTCTGGATTTTAAGTCCAAGTGTTGCAAGGGTTAGACTGACTTGGTGCTTAGGCAGAGCGCTAAGGTCTTACGAGTGATTTGAGAGAAGTTCGTTCGTGAAAATAAGCTCTTAGAGTATTAAAAATCTTAGTATCAACAAATATCCTCTTTAATTTTATTAATTTTTACAACATCATTTTTCAAATTCTTATCTATAATTCAGCTACACCATTTCTAGTGTGGCTCTTACCTAAATACCAAAGTTTAAAACCTAAATTATCGATCTCCTTAGCATTTCCTTCAACCCATTTAGTTTCATGAATACATAAGATATTTGTCTTCCTACGAACCATAATATCAACTAATTTCATTAATTTATCAGGGAGAGTACTTATATTCTAATATTTTATCCAAATATTAGTTTTATGGACTAACTTATTTACCTACATTCGTTTGTAATATGAGAACCTTGATTATTTGACACCACACACTGTATTCAGGTCATACAATGCATTAATTTCAGGGGGCACCTTACCATTTACACAAGGATCGAAAGAATTCATGTCATGATTTTTTGACAAATTTTATGTCGGTTGTCAACTACCTAATTCAACCCTTCACTTTTCATATACAGGCTTGGGACCTGCCAACGACAATAATACAATGAAGAGAATTAAAAGGATTAAGATTCGATGATAAAAACAAATTTCAGTGTAATTTGAACTAAATCCCTCATAATTCATATTCACGCATTAACAACTATTATTGTGCACGTAGAGAAGCAAAGACGAAGTTGATTTTATCTATAAAACAACAACAACAAGCCTTTATCCCACTTAAGTGGGGTCGGCATGAATCCTTTTTCTTCACATCTTCCTATTGAGTGTCATATTTTTATTTAATTATAATAAATTAAGATCATTTTTATATAATATGCCCAGATCTTTCTAGGCCTATCTCTACCTTTCTCAACATAGTTGAATTTAAAACAACTAGTCTCCTAACCATATCATCAAATTTGATCTTATCTGTAGTAAAAAAAGTAAGATTCGGGGTCAAGCATTATTGCAAAAGGATTTACTTTGAAATATATACAATATAAATTTTATTGGTTAATTAAATATTACACTCATCTCAAAAAGAATTTGATAACAATGAGGTTGATTCTAATTAAAATTTGTGAGATATTCTAACCAGAATTTCTCCCATCATCTGATTTCCTCCTATTTCAAAGAGCCTTCAAACTGATCCCGTAACTGTTCATATTTTTTCAGTTCTGCCATTGATAATGACGGCGATAATTCACCCAATACCTGCCAATAAGTTAGTAAAAGATGAGCACCATCGGTTTACCAACAATTGGATCTTTCTACACACTGTGATTATGAATTTGAAGCATACCTTCATAAAATCTTCCATCTCAACCATGACAGATTCAGCATCATCTATAATTGACGTTTCTTGATGATTGTGGGAAACCTAAAAAAAAAAGAGGACGACAAAGCGTAGCTTATGTGGATACCAGACAAGTTCACAAATAATTCAGGCAGCATGTAACAAATAATTACAGTAAATTAGCACGATGGCCCAGCTACTCGATTTGCAAAAGCTGGATCCTCATTTCAAAATAACTTCTTTAAACTAATTTAAACATTTACTTACAAATATGTATAATAACAATAAAGAAAGATTCGCATACATACCACTCAATTCCTATGTATTTACATATCCAACACCTAAACGGCTAAACTTCAATTATACCAATGCATATGCATGAAAGGTGTATTTCACTTTTTAGAAGACAAAATAGTGGTATTTTTTATGAGATAAAAGACCTGGGTGGTATAAATGTAAAAAGTAAAAAATGTAAATAGATTGGAATTGGGTGGTATGCATGTAAACGCCCCGAGAATAAATTCCTTTCTTTGCTAATACAGGTTCGGCCAAGAATAGCCCTATTCTCTGCACATGCACTTGGAAGGCCCATCAAGAGGAATATCTGATTAAAGTTATACTTGTAAAACAAAAGGAAAAATTAGCACTAAATATCCTTATTAAATATATGTATCTTTCTATACCAAAAAATATAAAAAATCAAATGTGAAAGGTGTTAAAAGGTCAGTTATCATACTTTCCGCTTCGCTGCGTGAAACCATGCATCTGCACACAAAGCATACATGTCTGCACCAGTGAAATTTGGAGGACATCTCTTAGCTATAAAAAGCAAAGATACACTATCATGTAGTTTGAATTTTCGTGTCAGCGCTGTAAGAACCCTGCAGAGAAATGAAAAATTTTTGACAAATAAGTTAATATCAAATGTCTTAACAAAAGACGATGAATAAATGCAAATTCAGTAAGAGTAAACCTTTCCCTATAAGAAGCATCGGAGTTCACTCCAACATAAAGAAGCTTGTCAAATCTGCCTGGTCGTAGAAGTGCTGGATCAATAAGGTCAGGTCTATTGCTTGCACCTATAATAAATAGATCCTGAAGCAGAAATTTTGAACTAGGTTAAGTTCCATTGCTAGCACTTAAAATAAAGGGGCATATACATACATACCACCCAATTCCTATGTATTTACATATCATACCACCTAAATTTTACCTTCTATATTTATACCACCCAAATCTTTCATATCACATCAAAAACATCACTACTTTTAGCTTTTAAAAGGTAAAATACACCTTTTCATTCATATGCAAGGTGGATATATAGATGTAAAAATTGAAGTTTTGGTGTAAGATATGTATATAAATAAGAATTAAGTGGTGTATGTAAATCTTCCAAAATTAAACGCTTTGTAGGAAATTTTGAAAAACATCTACGCATAAAAAATGACAATGAATTTTTGTTTAAATTTATTGCCTTAAAAAGGTATATTTATGGAACTGATGAAAGTACCTGACTAGACTCACTAAGCCCATCAATTTCTGCAAGCATCTACCAACAAATAAACATCAATAAAAAAAGTTTATAAAGCTAAAGCATGTTTCAATCAAATGACATGTACAGTAAACAAAATTAATAATCACCTGGGAAACAACTCTATCCATAACACCACCCGAATCACCAGATGCTCCCCTGGCAGGAGCAAGAGAATCAAGCTCATCAAAGAAAATGACACAAGGACGTGCTGACCTTGCCTGTAGATAATTGAATGTTGCATGTAATATAAATATATGATGATGAAATTAGAATTTTTTGTGCATTCTATAGCACAATACCTTCTGGAATATGTCTCGAACATTTTTTTCTGATTCTCCTATGTACATGTTAATCAACTCTGGCCCTTTCACACTAAGAAAATTCAAGGAACATTCAGTTGCAACAGCTTTTGCTAGCAATGTCTGAAAACAAAGCTCAGGTATCAGTTTTTCTCATAAGATTCATCAGCATTAGTAGGACTATTGCAAGGCTTAAGTTTATAGAACAAGCTGCAGTCTAAAACACAGCATCTCTACATCATTCTAGCCACTAAGGTAGTATTACACACCTTCCCTGTACCTGGCGGTCCATAAAGAAGAACGCCTGATCGTTTGCGTAATCCAGATGAGAATAAATCCTTATGAATAAGTGGCAACTGCATTGTGCATCAACAAATCCATCAATAATTAAGACCAGCAACTGAGTGATTGGCATCTGAAGTATTGTGGAAGAGAGTTCTGCTACAATCCACTCTGAAGCCTTCTAATTCTTTCGGAAGCATAATAAACAAGAAGTTTTAAAATTTTTGGTTAGGCAAGCTTTTCATAACTAAAGAATTTGAAAGGAAATTATAAGGTTCCTAAACTTTGCAAAATCACTAAGTATGTCTTACAAATCCAATATGTAGAAACTTTGATTATACCAAAATTTAACAGAGTAAAAGCTGTCGTTCCTTAAGGAAGAAAATGATGAATATCAGCCTGAAAAACCTATGTATATTCCCAACATGAATGTACTAATTGAAAAGGAAAGTAATGCATGTAACAAACCTGCATCAACCCATCTGCAAACCTACCGTGCTTTTAAAGCATGAATAATAGCAAATATGAGAAAAGGGAGAAAAAGAAATTAACTTACCTGAACAGTGTCAAGTATCGACTTCTTCACTTCCTCAAGACCACCAACATCTTCCCACTTTACATTAGGCACCTGAGCTAGCAGAGTAAAGTTAGAAGCTCACATGTAAACAACAAAACTAGTTTCTGTGCAGAAAACTATATTAGTGAGCTTTAGGAAATATAAAAGTAAATAATTTACATCATTCACTCTATGCATTAAAGGTTGGCTTGGGACGACTACAGGTTTTTGTAAAAATGGTTGTGAAGTTGTTGTGGTGAAAGCTTCTTAAAAGCTGCGTGGGAAACATAAATATTTATATTTTCCAAAAATTTAAGTAGCAACTTGATTACAGCAATCATATTTTAATTGATCTGGTTGCAAAATACTTCTCACTAAAAAAAATTTCTAAAAAGCTACAAGAAAGCTGTTTCTAGAGCTGTAAACGAGCCGAGCTTGAGCGAGCTCAGGCTTGGCTCATGTTCGGCTCGTTCGAAATAGCTCGTGTTCGAAATCAGCTTGTGTTCAAAATCGGCTCGTGAACAGTGTGTTTGTGTTCGGCTCGATTTAAATATTCGTGTTCGTGTTCGGCTCGAAATTGGCTCGTTAAACTAAAATTGAGAAAAATAGATGTAAAGTGTGGGATTCGAACCTAGATCAAATCTATACAAAAGAAGACACTAACCACATTGCCACATGAGGTGTTATGATTTAAACTTAAACATAAATATATATAATATCTTATTATATAAATAATATATGTAATATATTGTTATATAAAAAATTATATAATTTTTTTTTCGAGCCATTTCGAGCCGAACACGAGCGAACAAACTGTTGTTCGAGTTCGGCTCGTTTACATTTCAAGCTTAAAAATTTGTTCGTGTTCAGCTCGTTAGACTTAACGAACGAGCCGAACACGAGCTGCTTCACGAGCCGAACACGAGCTGTTCACGAACAACGAGCCAAATTGACAACCCTAGCTGTTTCCAAAACATAATTATGATGATCTGAAATATACAGCAGACAGAAAGCTATCCCTAACAAAGCCTAAAATAACAATTAATACACATATTCATTTAAGAAAAAAAGCATCAACCAAGACATGATAACCACTTCATTCACTAATACATGCAAAATCATGTTCAGAGGCATGAGACAAAACATAAGCAAGCTTTATAATGTTGGCTTACCTTAGGAGTACCAAGTGCAGAAGCATTTCTCGTCTTAAAGCGTTCTAAAGCTTTGGAGAAATCTTCTTTGTCCAAATGCTCAAGTGCACCAGAGCCTCCTTCATCCTTGCCTAATGGAAAACCTTCAATATTTTGAACATTATAATTTCTACCACCTCCTACGTCACTGCCATTTAGAATCCTAAGTATAAATCTGGCGCTAGCATCAGCAACTAAAGCACTTATGTCCCGTGGCATAAACCCAGATGTTTGTCCAGCTAAGTATTTCAAAAATTCCTCAGTGATGTTCTGCAAGTAAAATCTCGCTATTAACAGAAAATGCAGGGAGTTTGATGATAAAGCATGGGTGAATATCATGTCTAGTACCTCATCATTTGCAGTATTAACACCTTTTAGTTTTTCGAGCAGCATTTCAAAGCGCTGAGCTTCATTCAGAACGCTCATGCTAATCTCATGGCTAAAGCACCGCCTAATAGCAGGTTGCAGACTTTCAATGGTGTCAGCAACTGCAATAAACAAGACTCCATGTCTGCTACCTCTTTCAGGTTCCGCTAAATAATGATTAGTGAAATGCTGAAACAAAAGAAATGGCAATTACTGATAACAAATTAGCGAATTGTGAGGAACAAAAAAAAAAAAAAAAACTGTGGAAAAGTAGTAAATTATTATTGAATCTTGACTAGAAGGGTCTTACCAAACCACCAACATCCATTTGGCTCGTATGTGAGATTTCTTCTTCAGGCAGTGGTTCGGTAAAATCTCGAATAACTGATGCCACTTCGGATGTAATGGCAACTTGATCCGATGGTGACCCGTCATTAGCAGATAAGCTCCCAAACATATGAAAGCAGCGAAGAAGAAGTATGCAGGGTGAATACCTGATAAGGAAACTGTTTCAGTAAAAAATAATAAAAAAAATCCAAACATGGAACGAGATATGCCTCCAAAATATTGTAGTTAGATAAGATGTAAAAAAAAAGTCATTTAAACATTCAGCATTTGTCAGCAAAAGGTCGGGAAAAAAAAGGAACATGAGATGGAGGATATTTTAGTGCCTTGGGTTTGTTGATACAAATCTATAATGAGATGCTTATGCAATCACACAAATTCACTGTTCCTAAAACTTTTAAATATTTACTACCTTTTATAAAAATGAAAAAAAAAATTAATAAAGGTGATAAACTAATAGTTTTCTATTAAAATCAATGAAATGTTCATAAATCTGAAAGCATGAAATTTTCTTTTTTAAAATTACTTGAAAATATATACCTCTTTTTATATCATTTTTGCTATAATTTTTATTTCAATTTTTTTAACAACAAAATGTAGGCATGCACGAACTCCCTGCAAAGGTCATTTTTTTAATCTCTTCTCAATCAATACGTGAGGGGACACTTTGGACTATCTTGGTGCTATGAGTGCATCAACATGGTCCATCTTGTAAAACTCATCATTCCTTTTGGGTCACTGGGATTTCTAAGCTGATTTACTACAACATTGCTTCCCCGTGACCATACTCCACTTTTTATCATATGTATTTCCTAGCCCAAATCAAGTAAAAAGAAGCTAAATGAAGGCTAAGCTTATAAGGAATTTGTTGGCAATTTTTTGGCAATTTCTAATTTGTTAGCAATTCATTGTTCCATCCATTCATTTATAAATATAGAAATCCTCGGGTCATTTAAGACAATTTACAGCATAAATAAGAATCTATATGGATGTGGAGACTCTTTTTCTTCTATTAATCTGAAGTTCCAATCATTGATCAAAGTGCGAGACTTGAAGAATCCTGTAGGAAGTTATCTCCTCATATGAGTATGAAGCTAGCTTTTCTAGCGGCATATTTCCCTTCAATATTTTGACTTTTCGTCTATTCCCCTTCTTCTACATTTTATGCATTATTAAATGAAAAAGAAGATTGTATTTAGCTGAATTCACCGTAGCTTTAATTCCATCAACAATACAAAGTTTCAATCATGCACATGCCGTTCGTTTTCCTTAATTCTATCTATTAATTTTTAATGGAACTCCACAAAATTTTCTTTTGAATTAATTTATCATCTTTCACTTTTCAGCAAAAGTAGCCAATAACTACATTGCAACAACAGTCCGCTTGAATCCTATGAATTTTTAGGTGTTTGTTGTATTGATTTTCACGTCCTCTATATAAAAATCTGAAACCCAAAAAATGCCTGCATTAGTTAACCGTCTCAAGAGTCCGCACAAGTCTTAGGCACAATTCATAATAAGATAAATTCCATGAAGCAAAAGTAAACCATACATTATAAATTGTTACACTAAAGAAAGAGGAAAGCAAAACTGAATAAGAAAAGAATTGGACAATGCAAATCAAATAATTTAGCAATAAATACCTAAGAGCAGTTTTAAAGGCATTAGAAAGCGCCGCAGCAGCATTTCGCCCTGACGATGCGGTAAAGTCATGACAATTGTACTCCACAACATGCATGCCAAACCGGCCAGCAATATATCTAACAACGGTTCTTTTTCCACACCCTATGAACATAGTAGAAGCAATGCAAGTAAACTTAAGATTGACAAAAATTTTAATGTAGCAAATCTAAAACAACCTGCCGGACCGTGTAAGAGTATGGCAACTCTAAATTTCGATGACAGCAACGAGGGGCACATGGTAGGCGCAATAATTGATGCCAAGTTTTTTATTGTATCACTCTGCAAAGCTATGCACTCTATAGAAGGTTCAAGGAAAAAATCCGGAATAGCAGATGCCACACTTCCTCCAAGAACAAGGGCTGTTTTATTGCGGTTAACACAAAGAGTTTGCTCATCTAGTGGTTCCAATGCTACTACCTAGACAAAAGCAGGCTTCAACGCATAAAAATTCAAAGAAACAAAAGTTCCATAAGCTATTTGTTTGATGAAGAATATGAACAGGAAAATGGATATCTTACCTTGAAGTACACAAAATTATTGGAAATCTTTCTGGAGTTTTGGCCGCAAACAGCACACATCTCTGAATTGCAATTCCAGTCTATTTGAACATAGAAAACATCTCCTCTTGTTAAATATCTATCTACCTTGAAGTAATCATTCAAAGCTGAATCAATCATATCTTGGTGATCATCAGACTCAATTTTAGAATTTCCTTTAAGTGATTGAAGCATACCACACTCGGGCATCTTTACAAAAGAAATTCTTAGGTGTGAAGCATATCTAGGTAAATTAGTCCATGAAACAAGAACAACATTCACTCTTTCCCTCTACTACTTCCGCAGCTTCAACCTCAAATAGAGAATTCAAAGATTCTTGACCTTCATAAAGAAGAACTTTGAGAGATGAAACATGCAATCCAAGGTTGAATGCTAGAAGTGGAGTGACATATGCAGCTTCGAGATCAATGGGTACATTGTGGTTGGCAGAATACTCAAATGAGGGTAAAGCACGCATTAGGTGTTGTGAAGAAGATATATTTGCAGAAGTTCTATAATCATTTTTTGCATCATCTAAAACTGGATGATCAAGACATAAAACTTTTACAAGCCTACCCACTTGGGTATCAGCATTCTTTATGAGAACCTAAACATATTCGCAAGATTTAAAGCACATCAAAAAAATCCCAACAATCCAAATCTTGAAATAAAGAATCAATAATTATTTCTACTTTTATCCTTGAAAAACTTGATATTTGAGTAATTAAAGTTTAGGAGTGATATGTGAACTAAACTTGCATAACAAAGAAGAAAGACTAAGAATACAATATCTTAATGAGAACTTATAATAATTAAAAGAATAGAAAAGGAATATGAGTGGGAATAGTTCTATTCAGTTTCAGAGCAACCATGGTTTGAAATTGAACCGGACAAAAAAAGTGGCAACAGAAAAAGAACCGTAAGAAAATGAAATTTACCAAACATTTTGGTTCAGCTTTGGTTTGATTTTAGGTTTAGAATACAAACAACAACAACAACAACAACAAGCCTTTATCTCTCAAAATGGGGTTGGCTACATGAGTTCTTTTTCTCTATTGCGTCCTATTGAGTGTCATATTTTAATTTAATCCTAATAAATTAAGATCATTTTTTATACAATGTCCAAGTCTTTCTAGATCTGTCTCTGCGTTTCTTAGCATAAGTTGAATCTAAAACATCTATTCTTCTAACCAAATCATCAGATAATCAACGTTTAATGCAACCAAACCATCTAAGACAACTATCACTAATTTTGTCCGCCACTGAAGTAACACCAACCCTATTACGGATATATTCATTTCGCACTTTGTCTCTAAGTATAAAGCCACTCATCGACCTAAGCATTCTCATCTGCATAACACTTAACTTAGTTTTATGTTTCTTTTTTAAAGGCCAACATTCTGTGTAATAGAGCAATGCAGGTCTCACCACCGTCTAATAAAATTTTACTTTGAGTCTAAGCAGTCCTTTTCTATCACACAATAGGCCCGTAGGCCCGACGGCCCGACGCATTCCTCCACTTCAACCAACCAATTTGAATTCTACTTATAACATCCTCATCTATATCACATCACTTTGAACAATAGACCCGTGATATCTAAAACATGCACACCTTTTAATAAGATGATCACCTGTACTTTCACCTGTACTTACAACTTTGTCGCTATAACTACTACTACTAAATTTACATTCCATGTATTCAGTTTTAGTTCTACTCAAATGAAGACCTTTAAACTCCAAAATAGACTTCCATAATTCAAGTTTTTCCCGTGCTCTCTCTAGCATTATCAACAAAAAGGACATCATTAGTGAAAAACATACACCAAGATACATCCTCCCATAAATGTCCAATAAGAGCAAAATACTCTTCCCCACCTCTCAGACATCTTTGTAGTTTTTAAAATAATATTAAAGAATTTAGTAAGCCAAGAAACTCTCAAATCTTCCAAACATTTTCACACTTCAAATGAGAACTCATCGGGTCTTACATACTCTCCACCCTTGATTTTCTTTAAAGCCTCTCAACTTCTTTTTTACCAATGTGATGGTAAAAATGAAACATTTTATTATTATTAACAATATTAAGATCGCTATGATCGATCGTATTTTCACAAACTTAATTGAAAAGTTTCACCCACTTATGTTGAATATTTTTTTCTAAGAAAAATACTTTTTCTTTTTATTTTCATCTTTAATATATTTTACTTGAGTTAAATCTTTACTTTTCTTTTCTATTTGTTTGACTAGTTTATACATATATTTTTCACAATCTTTAGCATCTAATCTATTATAAAAATCACTAAAAGCAAAATTTTTTGCGTCACGGATTGTTCTCTTAAACTCACTACGGGCATTTTATATTTTTATCACTTTTCTAAGCTTTTACATTTAAACAAATTTTTATAACATAACTTCTTATATTTTATCTATTCTTGCACATTATTATTCCACGACAAACTATTTTTATTTATAAAAATTTTTCCTTTTGATTCTCCAAGTATATCTTTTGTCACTTCTTTAAATGTTCTTACTTTATCTCATATAGAATTTGCTTCTTCATAAACATCTCAAATCTTGAAGTTTACTCATAAAAAAAATTTATTTGTGTATTTTAGGTGCCCTCATCTAATTTTATAAGAATGATTCCTAGTATTCTTTAATTTACAACTTTTTATCTTAAAATCCAGAACTAATAATCGATATTGAGTATTTAAATTCTCACTTAGAATGATCTTACAATTTTTACATTCTCGACGATCTCTTCTTCTCATAAGAAAAGAATCAATTTGTATTTTATTAGATACATTCTTAAATGTAATAATAAGCTCATTTCTTTTCTTGAATAAAGTGTTAGAAATAACAAAATCATATGCTAAAGCAAAATCTAGTATGACTCTACCTTCTTCATTAATCACCCCAAAACAGTTGTCACCATGAATATTTCTATAATCTACTATCACCTACATGTCCATTCAAATCTCCTCCGATAAAAATTTTTTCTTCATGAAGTATCATTAATATTAATTATTCGAGGTCATTCCAAAATTTTTCTTTAAAACCTATATTTAAACCTACTTGAGCATGAGCACTTATAATATTAAAAATCTTAGTATCAACAACAATCTTAAAGACTATAATTCTATCTCCAATTCTATTAATTTTTATAACATTTTCTTTCAAACTCTTATCTATAATTAAATCTACATCATTTCTAGTACGACTCTTACCTGAATATCAAAGTTAAAACCTAAGCTATCAATTTCTTTAGTCTTTTCTACAACTCATCTAGTTTATTGAATACAAAAGATATTTATCTTTCTATGAATCATAATATCAACTAATTCCATTAATTTATCTGTGAGAGTATTTGTATTTCATGACTCTATCCTAATACTAGTTTCATGGACTAACTTTTTTACCCATATTCGTCCGTAATGTGGGAACCATTTCTTATTTGACACTATACCCAGGCACCAGCGTAGCGGCCCTTGCACACTTCTCACTACATTTAGGTCATACAACATGTCACTTCCAAGGGACGCCCTAGCATTTACAAAACGATTCATGTCATGAATTTAGATTTAGAATGCAAAACTAAAAAAGCTATCATTTAGATTGTATGGTACATTTTGAATCCTTTTTTTTTTTGCTCGATTTAGTCTAACTGTTCATGTAATAGTAATAAAAACATGATTTATAACCTATAAATTTAGATTCATTATGATTGTGAGATGTACGAATTTTATTGCCTGATGCATGCATATACTGTTATCTCCCTTCTGTTACCACAATAGAACACATTGATGTACTATCGAATTTTTGAAAAAACTAAAAATATTTAATGTATATGTCCTAACAAAAATTTGCATGCCACGAAATTTCACTCAAGCATCGCTCCAACACTTACAACTTCATTTGTAAGCTTAAGACAAATACCAAAGACTATTATAAAAGGTTTCTTATATATTTGGATATCAACTCCTCTTCAAATAGGTAGGTGACAAGTTCATCCCAAATCTCTTTTAATAGGTAGATGATAGCACTCACTTTTTTTTTTTCTTTTTTTGTGATATGCCCAACTCAGAATTCACTTTTTCATCTGAATACCTGCTATTTGCTACTTCCATAGTTTATGACTGCACAAGTTATTTTTAACTTATATGCAGATTTAGGAAGAATATAGCTAAGCTCGCTCTGTTTCTGCTCAAATCAGGAATATACGTAGGCCATCTACTAACAAAAATGTAAACTCGAGGTAATGTAGATTAATTCAATTGAAATGCAATATACTATTCAGTAAAATAATTGCAAGTACCCGATAAACCAGCCAAAAAAAAAAACAATAATGATTAACTTAAAAGCAATCCATCATGCCTTTCACGAGTAGCAGTGCAATTGAAAAAATTATCATCCAATGAAAACAACAAACAACTACAGCTTAAAAGCAAAACCACTAAAAAACGAAGAAACTAGAGGGAAATCAAGAAAATCACATGCCAATGTGTGATTATTTCAAATGTAATGCAAAAGCAAGAAAAATTTCAAGTGAACATATTCTTGTAATAGTAACAACAAAAACAACAACAAGAAGTCTTTATCCCACTAAGTGGGTTCGGCTACATGAATCCTTTTTCTCTATTATGTCCTATTGAGTGTCATACTTTCATTTAATTCTAATAAATTAAGATCATTTTTTATACAACATGCCCAAATCTTTTTAGGCCTACCTCTACCTTTCTTAACATAAGTCAAATCTAAAGCATCTACTCTCCTAACCGAATCATCAGATGGTCGATGTTTAGTGTAAACAACCATCTGAGATGACTCTCTCTAATCTTTTCTGTCACTGGAGCTACACCGACCCTTTCACGGATACATTAATTTCTTATTTCGTCTCTAAGTGTCAAGTCACTCATCCACCTAAGCATTCTCATCTCAAAGACACTTAAGTTAGTTTTATGTTTGTCTTTTAAAGGCCAACATTTTGAGTCATAAAGCATTGTAGCTCTCACCATCATCTTATAAAATTTTCCTTTAAGTCTAAGCTGCACTTCTCTAGCACAAAAATAGGTCCTCTGCATTCCTCCACTTCAACCAACCAGCTTGAATTCTACTAAAAACATCCCCATCTATATCACCATCACTTTGAACAATAGACACGAGATATCTAACAAATTCACATCTTTTAATGATTTGATCACTCATTGTTATAACTCTTCCACTAGATTTACTACTACTAAAGTTACATTTCATGTATTCAGCTTTAAAATCTACTCAAACGGAGAACTTTAAGCCCCATTTTGGGCAGCTTATAACTGCGGGCGGCGTTTTCATCGCCGGCGTCCCGTTTGTTTCATGCGTTCGGAGAGCTTAATGGGAAACAAGTATGGCTTTGTTTAATAAACGCGGCCACGGGATCGACTACACGGTCCGCGTTCGTTCGCGTAACTTTTACCCAACTGCCCTCGTCTCTCTCACATCTCATATGGCTAGCGTCAATCGCTCTCGCGACCACAGACCTCTGATCCTTCGCTACCCTCGCGCACAAGTCGTGCCCTAGAAGCTTCTTCGTTAACTTGTGCAGCGCAACTGTGCCCTACTCTTCACACTCGAGGTCGAGCTTCACAAGATCGTCGCATCCTCGCTAACTGGCTTCGCCCTTCTCGGTCGCCAAGTGATTCCCCTGTTTTACCAAAGGTATCTTCTTTTCCTATTCTTCTTCTCCTTCTCGCTGATCGATCCTCGCTAACAGCAACTGGTGTTCTGAAGGCAAGCAACTTCAGAGTGTTTCACTTTGCTTGGTATTTGATTTTGTTCTCCTTAAAAATGTAGTGTCTTTTATAATTGTTCTATGAAATCTTCTTTTTCTTTGACAAATTTTGGGTTGTCCTGTCTCCATTCAAAATTTAAGGAGAGGGTTTGAGATTTTCTTATATAGAAAGTACATAATTAGCTTTACTTTAATGGCGTCAAATGACTGTTCTTTATGATGAATTGTATGTGCACGCCCCATTTGAAGCATAAAATATAATTTTTCCAGTATTTAACTAACATGATTATCTACTATGAACTTTTTTTTTTTGCTCTTGAACAAAAAGCCAACCTTTTGAGAAATTGTGATTGAATGGATGGCCACACCTGCTATTGGATTAATCTGAGGAGTTAGGCCATGATGACAAGATTATTGTTATAAAGGGGATGAATTATTTCAATCAACATGACCTTATATTTGCTTTTAGGATTGTTGTTTCATCCTTGTCAAGATTATAAAAAATCATGAATAAAGGTGCAAAGGGTTGAATTTTTTAGCAAATATATAAAAAACAAATGTTTTTTTTCTTTTTTTTAGCAATCTTGATACTCACTCTTATGTGAGGTGTATATTCTTTCTTTATATTGTTATGAAGTGAGTTTTTGCTTCTAAATATCAAATATATATA
>NW_018164962.1:1044693-1064993 GCF_001263595.1 Phalaenopsis equestris | reverse complement strand
TATATATATATATATATATATATGATAATTCTGTAGCAAAAAGCACTACTGCACAGGGGCAGAATGGTCATTTATCCAGAAACAACTACAAATCAGATGTTTATCAAATGCACAAACCAAACAACAAACCAGCTTATCTGAATCAACTGTTGATCAGCTGATTATCAGCAGATTATTGATAAGTTGTTGCTGCCCCAAAAAGACCCTTAGACTCTATTGTAGACCATCATAATTCAAGTTTTCCCTAGACTCTTTTCCAGTCTTATCCACAAGAAGGATATCATCAGCGAAAAAGCATACACGAAGGTATATTGAGCACAATGAAAATATTCTTAAAGATCATTATTCAATTGAAGGCACTCTTCTTTCATTCATGATTCATCTTTGAGAGACTTGGGGTCAGTTTGGGACAGCTTTTTGTTTGTGTTTTGTGTTTCAAACTGCTACCACAGTTCTATTCAGGCTTCGTTTTAAGGAGCTTTGTCATTCGTCAAAGCTCCATTAAAAGTCACATGGCTGAACAAGCATCTTCTACTGTGTTTTAAAAGGGTAAAAAATTGACGTTGCGGCGAAGTATTTTTGAGAGGCATCGGGAGACGGCGGTTTACCAAACGAAAACAAATCTACGCGTTGGCGTTCAGGGTAACCAAATGGAGCTTGAGCGAAGCCTGAATGAACTGTTTTCTATAAATTTATATGACAGTAAACTGTTTTTCAACCTATCATGTTCAGGTACGGTGGTTATAAGAAAATTATTTTCTAATCTTTTCGAAAAAATACATATATATTTATAATTCACTTCGTGGCTTTCAAAGAAGTTGATTTCTTCAACACAACTTCACACCCCAAACTGACTCTATGATGCATAGAGACTTCTAATAAAGAACCCGTGCAGTACCAGACACGTATCGAACACGAACATGGCTTCGATATGGCATAGAATTGTCCAATTTAAATAATATTAAAAAAAGAACATGCACAGGGCATGAGTAGGACATGGTGTCGGATTCATGTATCATAAATTAATAAATTAAAAACATCTTAAAATATTTTTAAAACAAAATTTAAAAAATATATATTTTTAAGGTCAAATTTTATGAAGATTTACATATATACCACTCAATTTGTATGTATTTATGTATCTAGCACCTAATGTTAAATTTTTACATATACGCCGCCTTACATAAATATGAAAAGTTATATTTCACATGTTAAAACTTAAAAGAATAGAATATTAGATGTGATATGAAATATTTGAGTGGCATAATGTAAAAAATCAAAATATAGGTGTTAGATATTAAAATACATAAAAAATTCAGAGCAAAAAAAACCTATGATCATTTAATTTCATTTAATCAATAATTGATTAAGAAAACTTAATTCTTGATGTAATACAAGATAATATAAGCTTACTTTTTGTATGTCATATACTAATAATTATTTATAAAAATCTTAAAGGTCAATGGGGATCAATTTTGCTTTTATTTTTTATTTATATTTATTTTTTATGTTTTTATTTAAATGAAAACGTGTTTTTAAAGTTCATGTTATTAAATTTCTAATATTTTTCTTTTTATAATTTTAAATATTTTGTTTATTTAATTTTTATATATATTTTAATGCTTTTTTATTATAATGGCGTGTCCAACACGTATTCATATCCTATATTTTCAATAATAAATATATCCCGTATCCATGTTGTGTCGTATCTGTGTCATGTTCATACCGTGCATACAGAACAGACTCTTAGTGATTTTAGAATTACAATTAGCGATATTGTTGGGCATTTTGAAAGAAATAAAACAATATCAATAATGGAAAATGGATATTACAAGCATAGTTTAAAAAAATATGGCAGAGATTGTTTCACAGTAAACAGCTAAAGGGAAGAAAAAGCATTGGGCATTATAGACATTTGTTAATTTTATAGAAGCTAGAAGATGTGAATATGGATTATGTTACTACGAACTCTAAGAAAGCATAATTATACTTGCATAAAAATATATCATTTCTCTCAAAAAACACATTTCATGCAATGTCATAAAATAATTAATGCATCTAACTTTGCAAAAAAATATTTAGAGCACTAGTTAAATTACATGAATTACCTAAAACAGAGAAATAAGATTCATGAGTTCTTTCTAAAAGTTTTTTTTAAGAAAAAGATAGGAAGAAAACTTAAATTTTCAAATGAATATCACTTATAAATGAATGGACAACCATGATAGTGAATAGTTTGATGATTTATTACACTGTTGCATAAAATGCACACAATCAGTCGAGTTTTGATATTTTATATGGCTGAGTATGCATACAACTCATCAATCAATAGATCCACAAGCATGACTCCATTTGATATAATTATGGCAGGTTGCTTTTTATTGAGCCAAGGCTTGTGCATTTGTACAATCAGTCGCACAATTGATATATAACTTACATAATAAGACTCATAGAAAATTAACTACCAACTATTATAATTATAAGCTTTATACTAATATAAAGACATTTAAGACGGATGATGAAATAATGACGCATTTTATTTCAAAAAGGATTCTTTTATGAATATTTGAGAAAATAAATAAAAGAAAGGCACAAACATTTAAATTTGCAACATATTGGAATTAAAATTTGCAAATTAGAAATTCTAAAATTTTGGTGCCGTCAATCTTTAATTTGTCTAATTTGATCTTATATAATGAAACAACAGTAAATTCTTTCGATTTTATTCTTCTTTTCACATGTGCCATGTGAATTCACATCCAACATTTTGTCTTACATTTCTACAATTTTTTTATCTTGAAGCTATTTAAGACAATGAAATTATTTCCAGCAATAATAGTGTTTTTAAAAGATACCATGTGCATTGGTGTTACTAATCTATGTGTGACTATTCATCAATTATTTTGCAAAAAGTGCAAAATTTATATTATGAATACCAATTATAAAATTCATTAGAGTCGAATTTGTACAAGCTGACAAATATTACAAGTTGATACTCATCAAAAACATTTAAATAGTCGCAATTCTATTTTTATTTTTTAATTTTCAATGTCAGATTGCGTGGACATGTATCATGATTGCTTATGCGATATAATATGTTCCCTATTAATTTGATTCCTAGTGCTAGGTTCATTGCATAGCTTGGCATAGCTTTGGTTTGATTCAAATCACAAGTTTTTAAAAGGTTCATTTATGTATAAAGGTAAGATAAGATGCATTGTTTTTACCCTAGTGTGGAGCTATGCATCGGATTTTTCAGGTCCACCATACCTCAGGAGTCAACTATTGGTTCAAATTAACTCATGCTAGAATTGTGACCCATTCTACCATTGAATAAAAGATCAAGAGGTGTGCCTACTCGATTTCAACACATGCAATCTTTTATTTTTTCTAATTTTATTTAATTGCAATAGCCTTAGGAAGATACATGGACGAGTTTTCCATGGTTGGTTATGAGATCATTATTTCAAATTTGAAGGTTCCAATTTCGGGGCAGCATTTACCAAAAACCGAGACTTAAACCAAAAATTGGATATTTTGCGAGCTGTAAATCTTATCTTCTAACCTAGGAATGACAATTTTAAAAATTTGAGCCATATAATTTATTATATTTTTTTCCAAGAAATTCATAATCTGATTTTCACTATTGCGTTTCAAGTGCTGTACAAGTATGGAAGATAACTTTAGGGAAAATATATTTTAATATAACACACGAGACTTGCATTTTCTTCACCTCAGTGACCTCTTTTTCTCAAGTTGTTTATTTTCCTCAAATATTTATTATTAATCTTGCAAGAGTCTTGATATTAGTCAAGTTTATCACAACTAAGTTTTATTGCTGGAAAAATATTTGCTTGCTTATTGATTTTTCATGGTTCCAAATTTTCAGTGTTTCATTCAAGTTTAATCAATTATTGCACAGTCATTTTGGTTCAACTTACATGTATCATCCATTTACACCTAAGGAAAGTAAATTTTGTGCAGTTAGTTATCTTTGGTCTAGGAATCATAATTTTTTGTGTAATTTACATTCATTGCAACAACTTAGTTGCATTAGGAATCTAAAATCCTCAAAACATCCTTCATGATTCAGTAGTACTTTTAATTCCTAGTTATAATTGATTATTGCATTATCATTTTGGTTCAGCTTGCATGTATTATCCATTTATACCTGAGGAAAGAAAATTTTGTGCATTTAGCTATCTTTAGTCTAGGAATCATAATTTTTTGTGTGATTTACATTCTGCCGCATCCTAGTTGCATTTGGAGTCCTAAAACCTTAAGACATCCTTCATGATTGAGTAGTATCTTTTCAGTCCCAATTATAATCCCTTTTTCAAAAGTTTTGATACTTTCATGGGGATGCAACAAAGATTTAAAATGGTTATATATTTATATACTCTCAATTTGACAATGATGGATGATCAGCAAAGCGTACATCTCAGCTCTACAAGCTTGTTTAGTTTAGGTTTAAGCAATGGCTAAGTGGCAAAATGAATTTTATATGCTTTAATGATCCCATCAAACTAAACTGGACTCATACTCACTTAAGGAGGAAAGCCACACTAAGCTAAGAGAGGGCTTGAAACCCAAAATAAGTATGCTTTAGATCACTCTATTATTTTCTCATTTCTCTGTCATATCCTCTTAACTCCTCTTCGATGATCATCAACAATTGTTTTTAGCCTTACACATTACCAAAATACTAGTTTATGATTGTTTTGTTAATCATCACCTAACTTACACGCAGACAACCGAATAGGCCTTACAACAACAAAATATTATATCATCTATCATAAATTTCCTTGGCCCATCAATGCTTTCTCCGAGTTATTGCCATGATGCGGGACCACTCATAATCTCAACAATTCTTCTCCTCCTACAAGACAACCTTTCCCTTAATCCTCACTTGAAAAAACCCCTTATCACCACAATTTCCATAAGATCCTAACCACCATTGTCATCTTAAAATTTATACAACATAAATGCCTCCGAGTCCTCAACGAACATCAGCCCCCACAAAGCTCTCTTCACACACCTTTTCATTCTCCAAGAGACCTTCTACTTTAGTATGACATTGTAGACATGTGGCTCAAAAAACTAGAAACACAATTAAGCTGGCTAAAATTGATTGAAATTGATCCAGCTTGCATGAAAGTGAAAAATGGTTATATTACGCCCATTTCTTATATGTCTGAATGAAACCAAAAATAAAAAATAAAAAATCTCAAGGAAATGTCATAACCATTAGGTCCATTATCCCTGACCCAACTGCTGGGATTTGAAGCTAAACGTATCTTACGGTGTATTCTTCATTTTGCTGATAAAATTAAAAAATTCAAAGCCAATGAAAAGATTTCAGTGTGCCAACATCAGACTCGAATTCATATAGGTCAAATACGTAACAACACTACTTGGACAATTATTGATGCCAGGATCAGAAAAGGAAGGTTCAGCTCTTCATGTGCTTCGACAATGTAGTCCCTTGAATTTACAGTAGGCCATAGGTGAATATCGCAGATGTTGACTCCACATTAAGGAACCTAGTAACTAATTCAATTTTATCATCTCCCAACTCCAACCGCCCAAATATCCTCCATTTCACCGCCACACTTCTTCATGGTTAGGAAATCAGCAAATCCAACATACCATAACAAAGTTTACAGAAAACTTGGGCATAAAAAGCATAACGTATGATAGTCAGAAGAAAACAAAAAATTTAATTTCATGGAGAACTAAACCCCTACAACGAACAAAGTGCCAATTAAACTTCTTTGAAATTAGCAGGTAGTCCAAGAAGAAAACCAACTTCTAACAAAGAATTGCAGGCAAATTTCTAAAGAACAGTACCCTAATATCAACGAGAAACTCAGAATAAAAAAAATAATTCCCTTCTTCTCTTCCACAACAAGTTTCCCCCACCACGGATAAAAAATACTTACCAGTGAACCAGTGGTCACCGAGAGTTTTCTAAGCACCGAGGAAGATAACCCCACCAGATGCGAGCTCTCGTGAAGCTCACTTCCTCCAGTGCCATCGCCGGAGAACCTGAGAATCCCGGCCGGCAGGCGCAGCGGGAGCTTCCAATCGGCTGCCCTTCCATCATTCCCTTCAGTACCCGACTTCGCCGAAGAGAGTACAGAATCAATAATATCTCTTGTAGAGGACAATATAAGAGGTTTCCTCCTTTCCACCATTTTCACTCCGATGCCCCGATGATGCGATCAATCCCAACATCAAGAGCAACGAATTAGGGTTTCACAGGAATGGGTAGTTGGGGAGGGAGGTGCAGGTGCATAACTGAAACACGGGAGGACGAGAAACAACCAAAATAGAAGCGGCAGACGAACATCTCAGGCTACGGCTGAGGCGGTGTTGTGTAACTGCTCAGATTAAACTTTGGCCAACGAAGACCAAAAGACGAAGTGTATCAAGAGGCCGGAAAATACTGCGTCCATGTGTTTGTGCACGTGTCATTTTGTGATGGATCCACTTTGTGGCTCCCCTATATTCCGAATGCATCTGGGGTCCTCACACACACATAATAAATATTCCTCTTGTATTATTCAAGTGTTATTGTATATTATTCATGTATTATTGTGTTTTCTCATAACACAATAACACATAAATAACACTTTAATAACACACAATAACACTATAATAACACGGGAGCAATATTTCTCTGTATTATCGGACCGATTTTTTTTTTCTCACATTCACGTGTGTGACGTAATTTCATTGGACTCCGCACATAACTCTACGTGCGGTGTCCTGATGTAACATTTTTTTTTCATTTGTTGAGATGGTATCTTACCGACCTGTCTTTTTCTCTATAGCGTGAAATCGAATATGAAAAAAAAAATTCTTTTTTGGTGAATTATTTTTTAAAAAAAATTATTTCATCAAAAAAATAATTACAAATATGTGGCTAATAATTCTATTAAAATTTCCATACAAATAACTTACTAAAAAAATAAATAAAAATCTAACATTCATTAACTACGAATAAAACTGATCTAAGAAAACACATTAGAAAAATTATTAATATGAATATAAAGAATATTTAAAAAAATCCCCTTTAATCAATCGAGAATGCTTCAATGGATAGTAATAGAAAAATTTAGCTCACGAGAATCCAAATCTCTTTTGGCAGTCCAATTAACATATTGGTTAAATTCACGATGAATAAACATACATCGAACCTGCACAAACTCAAGCAAACCAAAATTTTTTTTTCATATGAATATTTTTTTTGAGTGATTTAAATGCATATTACAAGTTTTATTTTTACATATTTATTTAATATTTGAATTTTATAATTACATTAAAATATCGTTAATGCACGCTTATTTAAAATAAATAATAATTTTCATGATGCATGTATAGAGGGATGTGATTTTAGTGCAACGATATTTTTAAAATAATGAAATTTTGTATATTCCGTTCAATTCCTGCGAGTTTATATATCTAACATCTAAATTTATATATATATATATATACCACGTAAATCTTTCATATCCATAAAAAAAATATCATAATTTTAACTTTTAAGAAGTAAAATACATATGGGGAATGTGGTATGTGTGTAGGAGGTGTTTAGGTGTTACATATGTAAATATATTGCAATTGAGTGGTATGTGAAGAACTGCAACAATAGAGAAATCAAGGAGAGGAAGGAGATAGAAAAATAAATGCTATACTTATTGCTTTAACCGAACACGAAATACAGTGTCTGTTGCACTTTGAAATAGATAGGCTTGTTGACCATTACCAAAAGGGAACACTTGCAGAAACAATTACAGAGAAGTGAAAGAATATCACCAATTGATGTTATGAGTGAGGAGCAGCCGTTTCAGAGCAATGGAGAGTGGAGATCAATTATGTGGGTATGCCCTCTCATCCATGATCCATACCAGCACCATCTAGAGACTTATCACCTCTCCGCAAGTTGATAGGCCAATCTTGGATTGTAAGCCTAGTTGCAAAGATATTAGAACCGAGAGACAGGAAGTGATTTGGTGAAGATAAATGTTATCTGATATTGGGAGTTGATGTGGTGAATAATAATATCATTTGATTTGATGCAATCTCGAATGAAATGAAAGTCAGTAGCAATATGCTTAGTCTTAGAATGAAATATTGTATTATTTGAGGGAGCTAAGGCAGATATATTGTCACAAAATAGTGGTGTAGGTGCGGATACGAAAATACCAAATTCACGAAGGAGACGTCTTAACCGCATAATATCAGTTGCAGTAATAATAAGAGCTCGGTATTCAGCTTCCGTGGAAGAAAGAGCTACAATAGACTGCTTTTTAACACGCCAGGAAATAAGGATTTTACCAAGCAAAGAGCAATATCCAGTGACAGCTTTTCGATCTGAGGAATCTCTTGTCTAATCTGAATCAGAAAAGGATTGTAGATTTAGAGGAGAGGCATAAATGGGTAATTAAGAAGATAGTGCACCCTTAATATATCGCAATAACCATTTAAATGGTTGAAAATGATTGTTATGGGGTTGATGCATAGATTGGCATTGTTTATTTACAATATATGCAATGTCAGGCCCGATCAACGTAAGATATTGCAAAGACCCCACCAAGTGTCGATAGAATGAAGGTTGCTCTTAGGGAGGAGACTGATATATTGGGGTAGTGAATTTTGTAGGGAGTGGAGTAAAAACGGATTTACAATCAAGCATACCGGCCCGATTTAGGAGCTCGTGAGCATATCAAGATTGGTTCAAATGCAGCGCTTAAGATGTGTGTTGAACATGGATTCTCAAAAAATTATGTATAGAACCAAGATTTCTCATTTTAAAGTGAGTTGCAAGTTTGGCAACAATGTCTTGAATAACATTATCATTGTTACCGGACATAAGGATATCATTGAAATAAACAAAATTGTTAATGACAATGCTAGTATTTTGAAATAACAACAAGGAGGCATCAGCTTTGAAAGTTCAAATCCAAGTAATTGAAGATAGGTAGTCAAAGTGGCAAATCATTGGCGTGGTGCTTGTTTCAATCCATATAGCGCCTTGTGCAGCTTGCATACATGACTTGGATGAGTAGTATCCACAAATCCAATAGGTTGTTTCATATAAACTGATTCATCTAGGCAGACATGCACAAAGGCATTAGAAACACCAAGCTGAAGAATACTCCATTTATTTGTGTTGTGAAAAACTACGACAATAAAGCAAAAAAATAGAACGAGTAAAATTGCGCGCAGAAAAACACCAGAGCGACACACAGATTTACGTGGTTCAACAAATTTGCCTACGTCCACGGAGCTGTAGAGGATTTTATTTCTTCGAGGAATTACACCGTCGAGTGCCTCGACGTTTACAAGAAAATATTTATTTTCTTCTCTCCCTTCCTCTCTCTCACTTTTCACGTTTCCCCTCTTTCTCTTAGCTCTCAAGAGGACTTGGCTTGGCCTTGCATGGCTTGGCCATTGACATGGCTTATGACAAGCCATAAGAGACTATTTATAGAAACCAAGAGAACGATAGATGGGAGGTAGGTGAGCGGTAGGTGGGAAGGTAGGTGAGTGGGAGGTGGGATTCTTAATTAAGAAGCTAATTAAATCTCGGTGGACCGGGTCTCCACATTACCCAACAATTCTCCCCACTTGGACACTAGGAAACTGATTGCATCACCTACTGGCTGCAACATCTACTAGTTGTACCGACATTTTCCTCAAACATGATATCCTCCGCCTCTGCAACTTGAAGCCCCTATCTTCATGCCAGAAGACCAGCTGAAGTTGAGCACAACTTCAGCTTCTCATGAGTAACACCCTTAGCTGACATATTACCGTCAACGTAGTCTTGTACCACCAAGCTCTTTACTGGGTTACTTTGTATCCATTTATAAATCCCACTACATGAGCAATATCCTGCCCCTGCTGAAAGCTCTATTCAACAAGTCTAGCCTTGTACCTCTTACTGTCACCAAACACAGTCTTCACCCGGTACACTCACTTGTTGTGCAATGTCTTCTTCCTTTGTGAAAGTTCTGCTAGCTCCCAATTCTGATTCCCCGACAGGGAATCCGTCTCCGCTTTCTTGGTCAGCTCCCACTTGCTCAAATTCTCAACTTGCAAGATTTCTTCATAACTTTGTGGTTCTCCACCATTTGTCTGTACAAGGTCTGATTTTTCTGTCTTTGGCGCTCTCCCACTTTTCAGAAAATTGATCTTTATTTGTTTTCCCATAATGCATCTCTGACTCATGTGTCCTCGGCTAAGTAAATCTGTAGTCATATATAGTTTGTCAGTTTTCTTACCCCAATCTAGTACTAATACTCATTTGGTAACCTTCCAGATGCTATTTGAGAACACTACCGAATGACCACCCTCATTGAGCTGTCCAACAGAGATGAGGTTTTTCTTCAACTCATGAACATGTATACCTTTTGCAAAGTCCACTTGCTCTTGTTAGGGAGTGCAATATCAACGTCTCTCATCCCCACTACATTCAGAACTTTTCCATCAGTCAGATGTACCTTCATAATTTCACATTAACTCCCGACGGGAAGATGTATGGAAAGAAGTCTCTAAATCCAATATCTAGTCATCAAAAGAACTGTGAACTGCCAGCAATAACGCATCATGTATTTCTTCGAATTGAGCACAACTTCAGCTTCTCATGAGTAACACCCTTAGCTGACATATTACCGTCAACGTAGTCTTGTACCACCAAGCTCTTTACTGGGTTACTTTGTATCCATTTATAAATCCCACTACATGAGCAATATCCTGCCCCTGCTGAAAGCTCTATTCAACAAGTCTAGCCTTGTACCTCTTACTGTCACCAAACACAGTCTTCACCCGGTACACTCACTTGTTGTGCAATGTCTTCTTCCTTTGTGAAAGTTCTGCTAGCTCCCAATTCTGATTCCCCGACAGGGAATCCGTCTCCGCTTTCTTGGTCAGCTCCCACTTGCTCAAATTCTCAACTTGCAAGATTTCTTCATAACTTTGTGGTTCTCCACCATTTGTCTGTACAAGGTCTGATTTTTCTGTCTTTGGCGCTCTCCCACTTTTCAGAAAATTGATCTTTATTTGTTTTCCCATAATGCATCTCTGACTCATGTGTCCTCGGCTAAGTAAATCTGTAGTCATATATAGTTTGTCAGTTTTCTTACCCCAATCTAGTACTAATACTCATTTGGTAACCTTCCAGATGCTATTTGAGAACACTACCGAATGACCACCCTCATTGAGCTGTCCAACAGAGATGAGGTTTTTCTTCAACTCATGAACATGTATACCTTTTGCAAAGTCCACTTGCTCTTGTTAGGGAGTGCAATATCAACGTCTCTCATCCCCACTACATTCAGAACTTTTCCATCAGTCAGATGTACCTTCATAATTTCACATTAACTCCCGACGGGAAGATGTATGGAAAGAAGTCTCTAAATCCAATATCTAGTCATCAAAAGAACTGTGAACTGCCAGCAATAACGCATCATGTATTTCTTCGAATACAACATTAGCACCATCATTCTCCTTCTTCTTAGGATTTCTGCAATTCTTTTTTTTATGTGGTCAGTCTTGCCACAATTCCAACAAGTTGCTCGCTGACCAGACTTTGATTTTGATTTTACTTTGTTTGAGTTCATGTCTTGTGATCTCCCTCTGCAATCAACAATCAGTGTCGAACTCGAACACGAGGCATCGCTAGAATCCTTCATGCGCACCTCCTCAACAAAAATCAAATCATAAATATCTTCATATTTCAGCTTAGTTTTACCTGCAGAACTACTAATTGTCATCCTCATGGCTTCTCAGTTATTTGACAATGAAGCCAACAATATCAATGCACATATCTCATCATCAAAATCAATTTCAACAGACGACAATTGATTTGTGATATTGTTGAAATCATTTAGACTTTGAGCAACAAACACACATTTCTTCATCTTCAAGTTGAATAACTTTTTCATCAGATGCACTTTGTTATTCGTCGATGGCTTTTCATACATACCTAAGAAAGCCGCCATGAGATCCGCAGTCATCCTCTCCTAATGACGTTGGGGGCAACAAATATCGACAGAGTTAGTCGAATAACCCCCAAAACCTGTCGATCCAACATATTACATTCTATCTCATCCATCTTTTCTGGTCGCTTTCCAGTAACGGAAGATGAAGTTTATTCTCATAGAGATAGTCCTCTATTTGCATCATCTAATAAATAAAATCTGTCATTGAACTTCTCGATCTCTGATTTCATCACTTCGTCTCCGTCTATTGCTCTTCCTTATATTCGAACCAAAGCTCCGATATGAGTTGTTGTGAAAAACAACGACAATAAAGCGAAAAATGGAACGTATAAAATTACACGCAGAAAAATATCAGAGCGACACACATATTTACGTGGTTCGGCAAATTTGCCTACATCCTCAGAGCTGCAAAAGATTTTATTTCTTCAAGGAATTACAGTGTCGAGCGCCTCGACATTTACAAGAAAATCTCTATTTTTTCTCTCGCTTCCTCTTTCTCTCTCTCTTCCTCTCTTTCTCTTAGCTCTCAAAAGGACTTAGCTTGGCCTTGCTTAGCTTGGCCTTGCTTGGCTTGGCCCTTAGCATGACCTATGACAAGTCATAAGAGGCTATTTATAGAAACCAAGAGAGCGGTAGGTGGGAGGTAGGTCAGCGGTAGGTGGAAAGGTAGATGAGCGGTAGGTGAGATTCTTAATTAAGAAGCTAATAAAACTTTAGTGAACCGGGTTTTTACATTACCCGACAATTTATGATGACAATTGTAAGAAAGACACAAATAGTTAGAAACTAGGCAATTGGACTAAATGTTTCAGTAGAGTCCAATCATTGTTCTTTATTGAACCCTTGTGCAACCAAATGTGCTTTATAGCCAGCTAGCTAGCCGCCTGAATTTAATTTGATTTTATAGATCCATTTACAACCTAAAATGTTCATATTAGGTGTGGGAAGGTACAAGTTCCCAAGTACATTGAGTTTGCAATGCTTGAAACTCAAGTGACATGGCTTTCCACCAATGTTCTTGTTTGATGGCTTGAGTACAACAAGAAGGTTCAAATTCTATTAAAGGGTTATGAAGAGTGAAGATAGCATAGTGTGACAAATAGGAGATGCAAAGGAAGACGAATTAGTGACATTAGTAGTTGTAGTAGGAAGCAAAGGACTTTCGGTCAGTTGTACAAAAGGTGGACTTGGTTGAAGAAGTATTTGAGAGGTATGATGTATGGAGGAAGAAGAGGTGAAGAGTGGCGGTTGGTTAGCTATAAACAAAAGTAGTGGCCGAACATGGTTAGGTGTGTTATTAATGTTTTGGATAGTAGAATTAGACATATATGTAACGATATATTTGTGAAAAATCACATTTTTGGAGATATATATATAACCAAAGAAGCATCAAGTCATTTGTATCTTTTATAGTTTTGTGCATAGCCAAGAAAAATGCAAGAAATAAATTTGGCGGAAAGTTTATGAAATGAATATGGTAGGAGTCGAGGATAACACAAACATCCAAAAGTCTTAAGATGAGTATAAGAGGGAGGCTTCCTGTAGAGTATTTGAAGGGAGAAATAATATTTGTAGTTTTGGACAGAAGACGATTAATATGATAGGTAGCTGTTAATAAGGTATCAACCCACAAATGAGAGGGAAGATGAGCATTAAGCATAAGTGTAGGAACCATCTCTATGAGTTGCATATGTTTACGTTCGACAACATTATATTGATTTGGTGTATAGGGACAATTAATTCAATGATGTATATCATTGAGTACAAAGATTTTTTGTAAGGTATAATTTATAAATTCAGCACCACCATCAGTACGAATTGATTTAATCTTAGCGGTAAATTAAGTTACAACAAAGTTTTTAAAATGTTGAATTATAGAAGAAACTTCAGATTTAAGTTTCATAGGAAATGTCCACCAGTAACGGGAGAAATCATCAACTAATGCAAGATAATATTTATAACTTTGATTTGACAAAATTGGGGAAGGGACCCATACATCACAAAGAAGTAAATAAAAAACATCAAATATTTTAGAACTAAAAGGTGTAGAAAGTAATATGTGACTCTTAGCAAGAGCACATTGTCACAGACAAAAAGTCCCACATCGACTAAGTGTAGGGCCGAAAAGTAGTATTTATATCATGGGCTGCCCACTACCCCGAAGAGCTATTTTGGGAGGTGACAAGCGGTATCATACCAGATTATTGTCTGCTAGGTGTGTGGACTTTTCATGGTCCAGTGGGACCCTTAGTGGAGTCGATCTGTGACGAGAGCGTCACGTGATTGGGTGGAGGAGAATGTCACGGACAAAAAGTCCCGCATCGGTTAGGTGTAGGGCCGAAAAACAATATTTAAGTTCTGGGCTGCCCACCACCCCAAAGAGCTCTTTTGGGAGGTGACAAAATGCTGAAAAATGAAACGAAAGAGATTTGATTTTATGAGAGCTGAATTTCTGGAGGAATGCAGGTGGAGTAGATGGAGACGGATGTCCAAGGCGTGTGTGCCAAAGCATAGTGTTGGAAAGTGAGCTGAGAAGAGCTGCTGAATTTGAAGTTGATTGTAGTGGAGATTTAACAGGGTAAGGATCTTGAAGACATGGACCTTGGTGGAGAACTTTGTTGCTCATCGGGTCGTTGACGACAAAACAAAAATTGTCAAATGTAATGGAACTTGTTTTAAGTTTGGTAAGTTGATGAACGGCAAGCATATTATGAGAAATGTTTGGAACTTGTAGTAAGGGAGATAGAATGAGCTTACGAGTGGGAGCGGTTAAGAGGCCCTTACCAATAGTGATATGACAAAATCAACTATTCATGAAAGAAAGCAAGCTTATAATATCATAAAGAAACCATGCATGGTCGTACTTAATGAATGCAACTAAGTTCCTGCCATCTTTGGAGGAGAAGACTCATTTCTTAAAGCCATTCTGAAGAAGTTTCGATTGGGTGAACTGTGTGCAGCCTTCATCGGACCCATATGCAACTCACATCCCCCATCACCTCACCGACTCAGATTTAACCCCTAAGGGGAAACCTTACGACGGTATCACAAATAACATAAATCAATTTTATTACAAGTTTATTGAAATCAAAGTTCTTAATCATTTTCAATAGAATTTTCATATTTTTTGCTTATATAGAAATTTTCAGTAGGGTGTCCCTAATGAAGAAGCTTCCTTCTGCCATCATTTTAAATTTTCTTAATGAGATCAATATTATTATAAATTAGCTAGAGAAAAAAACATTTGATTGACTGAGTCCAAAGTCTATTTCTTG
The DNA here is from genome assembly GCF_001263595.1 of Phalaenopsis equestris. Lineage (NCBI taxonomy): Eukaryota > Viridiplantae > Streptophyta > Magnoliopsida > Asparagales > Orchidaceae > Phalaenopsis > Phalaenopsis equestris. Next base: position 1,049,707 of record NW_018164962.1, on the reverse strand, counting down.
CAAGAAAATTAACCAATCAACTGCAATTAAGTAACTATAAGCCTCACAAAGCTTCCAGTTATTAGTTGCAGCCCGCGGTGCTCAACAACTGTTTGCATATCGTATCACATTAAAAATACGCCAGTCTTATAACAAATTAATATCTATGCATACTCTTCCTTTCACTAATATATCCCCCACCAACCCTACTTTGTCGTATATATCCATCGTTCAGTTCTTTAATTACAGCCCCGTTAGAACGTAATTTAATTAAAAGAAAATTTTTAACTTTCAAGTAAATCACAATTAAGTAACCCTAATGGTTGACCTCCTCTAAAACCACGTTTCAATGCATGGCTGGAAACGAGAGAACACTTCAAGTTTTATCAGTACGTTCTAGCCATCTATATATACTTACATCTTATAAACCAAATGAATCACAAGTAGCAACAAGATTAGATACGCAGAACTAACCATCGATGGCTTCTAATGCCATCCTCTCCCTCCTACTAGCCATCCTCTCCTTGGCCTCGTATCACACGATAGCTACAGACCCAGGCATTCTGCAGGACTTCTGCGTTGCCGACAATTCATCTACTTGTAAGAAATACTTTATATAGACAGTATATTTGTATCCTGATTTTTTTTTTTTAATTTAAAATTTTTGCAATGTTTCTTTGCAGCATTTGTGAACGGGAACTTGTGCAAGAACCCGAGCTTGGTCACCGCAGACGATTTCTTCTATGCAGGGTTGGCTCGAGCCGGAAACACGACAAACCAGTTGGGATCGGTGGTGACGCCGGCTTTTGTGCAGCAATTCCCTGGGGCGAACACTCTCGGCAACTCCATGGCTCGTATAGACTTTGCGCCTTATGGAGTTAACCCACCGCACACTCATCCGAGGGCGAGCGAGATACTTACGGTGCTGAAGGGCGAGCTCATTGTTGGCTTTGTCACCTCCAACCCGGACTACAAGCTCTTCACTAAAATAATTCATGAGGGCGAAATGTATGTCTTCCCTCAAGGTCTCGTCCACTTTCAGATCAATATCGGGAAGAATAATGCGGTGGCTCTGGCCGCATTGAGCAGCCAGAATCCTGGTGTGGTGAGGGTGGCAAACGCTGCCTTCGGATCGAATCCGTCTATCATTCCTATTGTTTTGGAGAAGGCGTTCCAGCTTGATGAGAACATTGTCCGAATGCTCCAGGCCAAGTTCTCCGCCGTCAATAATTAATTGGAATTAAATTATGAATTAGTTAACTGAGACGTAGTACTCGTCTAAATTTATAATAAATGGCCATGTTACATGCACGGTTGATTCGTTTGCTTTCATGATGTTGCGTTGCTATATTTCTGTGCTTGTTATTTTGGTTGTGTGTGTTTTTGTATTTGTTTAAATAATGATTCATTTCTACGGTTTATATATACGAAATGTGTTTTTTATTTTTTTGATTACAAGTAAAATGACAATTTAGGCTTCGTTTGAAGTAGCTTTACCATTCAACAAATTTTTATTACATGCCGCTTTCGCTAAATTAGAAGAAGACAACAGCGGTCTGAAATGATGAAATTTGTCCTTGTTATGAAAGAACTTTAGGAGATGTTTGCCTCCCAAACTCCCGCTGCCAATTCATCAAACAAAATTTTTTTCTTGAGTCGGCGTTCACTCTAATGAACTAAATTTTATCGCCTTCTCAAACGAAATCTTAATTATATTGGTTTGCCTATTTAGTATTGATTGTGACATCATCCACAAACGATCATCTATATGAATTCAACTCTGGTACTAGTCCCACATCAATTTGGTCTGGAGTGGATTGGTTGGCATTTTCTTAGGTCAAAAGATTGATTTGAACCATGTGAAATATTCATCTAAAATCAAAGAATATGATCTGATTTTATATATTTATGACATTTGGAATCAAATGAAATTAGATGCTCCAATAGTAGGCAATTGTGTGACATCTTATGAATTAGGATTTTTGTTGGTTGTCAATAATCTTGCATTCAGTCAAATTTTCTCCTTATAGTTCTCAAGTTTCAGAGAAATTTAAATATTTGTCTATTTTAGTGTGTGAATATTTTATATTTTATTTTTTTCATCCAATCATCCGACATAATTTTTTATGTTGTAGACAAGTCCAAACCTTTGGTGACATCTAGAGTACTAATGGTGTATACAAAAAAAATATCAGCACAAATTCTAAAGAGATCAAGCAGTTCAACTAGACTCCACTATTTTGGATCGGAATTCCATGCAAAGGGCTATCAAATGATCGGTTAGCCTAGATCACTTGTCTAAACGACCAATGATCCCGTCAAACCTATACAACCGGTCAAGTCATCTGATCGACATAATCGATCAAAAACTAGGCAACAAGCAGTTAGAAGTAAAAGTCAATTGACCATATATTTCTATTCACTTATTTATATTATAGAGGTGGTTATATTATCAACCCATAGTTAGGAAAAATATAAGAAATGCCCTAGTTATATTGTCAATCCTTATATTATTGAGCATTTATATTATTATGTTATGATTTATATTGGGTGTTGATGGGATTTAATATCATGATATTATAATTTGGGCTTGTATAAAGAGGTTAATATTCTAATTGTATACTCAAGTCACCTATGATTATAAATAGGGGTTATTTTATGAAAAAAGGTCACAAACTCTTCTCCATAAATTTCTCATTGGTCATGTGTCTTATTTTCTTTTTTTCACTTTTCTTATCTTTTTTCATACCCTAAACTTTTGGGACATGCCAGTACGACAATTTAGGATTCAACCTCCTAAAAGGTGATGCGGTGAACATGGACATGCCATGCATGGATAAGAAATAGAGCACTACAAGCAGACGGGACTAACCAAAAAGACACGGTAACCATGGAATCTACTCGAGAGTTCATACAACAACAAAATTAACAACAAAATGTAGAAGTTACAATATCAGATGTTTGGTTGTTTTAATGATCTCCAAGAAGCAATCACAAAAAAAGTGAGATAATAACTTCCTCCGGGTCCTGACAGAAGAGTCTTGCGGAACTCAACTTCGCGGGGAGCAACCTCAAGAGAAGCCATTAGTTCCAAGTGGTTGGAGAGTAATCCCAACAATCAACGAGCATAAAAATTTTAACATGAGGATGTTGGGTCCGCAATAGTGGAGAGGTACCAGTCGATGCAATATGAGACACCTCCAGTGCCAGAAATCCATTCTCTCGACAGATTCAGGAAGATAAACCACCAAAAAATTTACGTCCTCAACATTTGGACTCTTATAAAGGAAATAATGATTTGACCAATCACATGGTTTGTTTAAATCAACGATCAAAATGTTGTTGATAATAGACACCGTGAAGGATCATTTGGTTTTAACGACTCTGAAGGAGACGACCCTCAGACGGTTCAATAACCTAACATCAAGGCGTGTCCTCTTTTGCTAAGTTCAAGAAAGTGATTGTGGCTCAATTCGCCAGGAACCAAAAGTGTAAGAAGAAATTTCAGGCCCTGCTACAGGTTAAGCAAGGTGAGAATGAAAGCCTTCATTTTTGAATCACCCATTTCCAGAAGAAAATGTTAGAATTCCAAAACTTGTGCCTAGTCATCGTGTAAATTGCCCTAACTCAGGGAGTGAAAGGAGCTTGCTTTAAATTCGATTTATGTTTGTGTGAGCCCAAATTGTTGGCTGATTTGCTGGAAATGGCAAAAAAATAAATCACTATCAGGGAGTATGTCAATGGTACCTCCGAACAAAAAACAGACACATCCGATCAGCGTTTGAAGAAAAGGGCTGCCTACAGCAAAACGTGAAAGGCGAGGAGCAACTAAGAACATTTTGGTCTCGCAAAGAATGAGGACAAACATAAACATAGAGATGAATGAAGAAGGAACAACGATTTGAGGGTCCATGCTCGATATTATGAGTGACCACACATATACCGTGGAATGCAAGGTAGGGCCCGACTTAAGGTCTTGATGGCTGAATTGGTTGAGGCCATCCAAAACAAGGAGTATCTTAAGAAGCCACCACAGACGAGAATCAGAGTTTCCCTTCGGAACCCCAACAAAAACTGTCAGTATCATCAGAACCACGACCATGATACCGAAGAATGTCGACATCTTAGAAATCTAGTGGAAGAATTAATCTGCACCAGAAAGTTGAAGGAGTTTGTTGCGGTCAAAGTGAACACTCAACGACAGGGAAAAGTGCCAATGGAGGAGTCAAGCAAGCCCGTTTGAGCAAACTCAATACACATTGTTGGAATGAGGGGTGTGTATTTGGCAGTTCGGCCGGATCGGTTCGGAAATTTTGCAACCATAATGAACCAAAATCAAAGATCCAAATAACCAATCCAAATAATTTTTTTATGAGAACCAACCAGCCAAAATGAATTCAATTTGATCGGTTTGGTTCTAAAATACAGAAATTTAAAATTTAAATTAGCCAAAAATATTATTTTTTCATCATCTTTAAGTAAAAATATTCTTTATACATTTTGTTTGCGCCTTCTGCCGAACCGAAACCGAACTTCCGTGTATATAGACCGATTTTCAGTTGGTTTGATTTTTTTGCTTTAAATTGAACCATAAACCAAACTATAAAAATTTTAAAGCGAAATACCAAACCAATATTTTAAGAATTGAACCAAATCAATAAATCGGTTAGGTTCGGATCGATTTTTTGGATTTATCCAAACAGTGCACACCCTTAGTTGGAATCATCCCAACTATCTTTAGAGAGGGAGAATTATCCTGTCGGGCCAATGAAAACATCACCAAAAAATGGAAGCATAAAAAAATTCTTAGTTTATTGTGAGATCACTCTTGAATATTCATGACTAACTTTTGACGAGCTACATTAGCTATGAACATAATTTTTATAAGATTACCTAATTTTTATTCTTTGTTAGAGAATCCTTCAAATTTATGGAGGGCTAATTCAAGGCATTATTATCATTATCATTATCATCACCCAAAGTCCAAGATTATCTATTTTCATCACATATTAGATCATTCATATATATATATATA
>NW_018164962.1:1035535-1035834 GCF_001263595.1 Phalaenopsis equestris | reverse complement strand
TTTTTTGAAGTTTCTGTGATTTATTAGAATTAATTGAAGTTTTGGGGACTATAGGAAAAATAAAATATTTTATATGTTGAAAAATATGTTTTATATGTTTGAAAAATCTTTCTGAAGTCAGAGAACTCAGAAAATTTTATTTTATATTTTTCTGATTTTAATTTATTTTCTAGAATTATTTTGGTGAAAATTCTATTTTTAAGCCTTAAAAATCATTTTTAAGTTTTAAAAATAGATATCTTTATTTTTATACCTTGGAAAAATATTCCAATAATTCCTAAGTGTTTAGGAAATAATTT
>NW_018164962.1:1013931-1031386 GCF_001263595.1 Phalaenopsis equestris | reverse complement strand
TTTTTGGATTTTGGGTCATGGAGGGGTATCTTGGTAATTTGGTCATTTTTTGGAAATTTTGACAAATTTGGATGTATTCAAGGTGTTTGAAATGGGTTTTGATCAATTTTGGTTAATTTGGCAAAATTTGGGAATTTTAGCCAAATTTAGGTTCCAAGGGCAGTTAGGTAATTTGGAGGTGCCTCGGGGCAAAAGACCAAGTTAGACATTTCACATAGAATTGGATAGATATCCATTCTAAATGAACCATGAATTAATATATTGTGAAGATATGGTGTACCCTAGTTCCAAGTCAACACCCAGGGTCAATCCTAAAGCCAAGTAATCCTATAGGGACTCTTCTTGAATTCTCTTATAATGATCTTATCTACTAAATGCTAGAGGTTAAGATCATTATGTGGAATTTCAAGTTGAGTAAAAAGAAAAGTTTTGAATTTCTAATGGTGGGGGTACCTTTTCTAATTTTCTAAGACTAGTCTATAGGAAAGTCCTATGGCTAGACCTAGGCTACTAAAGAAGTTTCTAGACCTCAACCAAAAGTGAGGTCAACGGTGACATGCCTAAGATTTTCAATGTCTAGACCACTATCTTAAGAGGTCACCTCTTCTTGAAAACTTCATTTGCTCATCCTAAGCGCTAACACTATTCCTTATTAGCAAACTTTTTTTAATGAGCTCATCCACATAGCTTACCTGTGTTCGTGAGTGCATGATGTTAGCTTTAAGGCTGACATCATTATTTAGGTACTTGTCATGATGAGTTCACCTAGAAGATTGCTCTTCTTGATTAATTCATTTGGTTGACTTAGTGCCAAATCCTTTCTTTAAAATAATTTATATTTGTAAATTGTGCTTGAGGATTTAACAAACCATCAATCGACGATTTCATCAAGGAAGTTTGTCTTATTTTGTTCTAATCAGTTTTGATAGAAAACATCACATTCCTTTTCATAGTGAGATCATCTTAATAACTTGCCTTCTTAACGACATCCCAAAAACTTAACTTCTTATTAAATTCATCCAATTGGCTTAGACCCACATCATGAATTTTTAGAAAGTTATATTTCTCTTATAACTCATCCCACCCAACTACTCTTTTACTCAATAATTTGTTACTTATCATAAGAAATATCTTAGAATCCAAAGATATTAATGAACTCTTGAAAGCATTATTGCTCGATACTTACCATATGTGAGTGCACCAAGTGTTCTTACATTAGTGCAACATGCATGTCTACTCCAAAAATAAGAAAGAATTTGCATGAATTTTTCCTAAGATTCCTCAGAAGTGCCAATTTAACAAAGTGGGAAAGATTTTTCCTAATGCTGGTTTATTTTGAACATTTCAAGTTGCATATTTTAAGCCCTCTTAAGTTATAAGAGAGCCCTTAATTTGTAAGAAGACTATCTATAAATTCAAAATTCCTTAGTTTTTTCCACCGTTATAATGCTTCTTTTCCCACATTGCTAACTTGGCTTTGAAGGAGCACTAAGGAACTGAAGCAGTAACCTTTGAATGTCCTTCCAACTATCTCAAATTTTTTTGTCCTTTAAAGTGTGACTTTCCTAATTTTTCATGTCATGTCATCAAATCCTCCGTTGAATGTCTCTCTTTCTTATCATCCCTCATTAGTAAATAGGGCTAATAATCCCTTTGGTAATACTCTAATATTTATATAGATTTTTTTCCTTTATTGTGTAAGTATAGGAGGTTTAGGAACCCTGAGATCCACATATGTCATACATTTATACTCAATGCAATGTAACATTTTATTATTATATTCTCTCTAGAAACATCTACATGTTTTGGTGGTTGAGATACATATTTAAGTTGTGTGAACCGCTTATTGAAGTCACCGATCAAAGTTCCTATGGACTCAAAAACTTCTCAACTCATGGATAATAATTAGAGCGTTTGTGCGAAGTTTAGACAACATGGCAACTAGAATCACTTGGAATATGAAGCAACACTTGACAACCCCTTAATCAAACTTGCCATCTCACACGTGATTTAGAAAAAAAGATTAATAAACCCATCTCTCACGATGTCGCTTACGTGTCACGCTTTGATTTGTGTCAAAATCACAGTTCTTCCTTAAGATATATACCAATAGCTCTTTTTTATGAGTTGTGATTTTTATTAAAATGACTTAGTAAAACTTGTTGTGATTATGTTCTAACTAAGGGTAAGTAAAAAAATAATTTTAAAGCATTATGTGCAAGGGGCATTGAGATACATGTCTTATGCTTAAATGTTTGTAAAATCATTAATGTTCATTTTCTCTTAAAGAAGCTTGTATCATATTAGGTTAGCAAAATTTGGACCTAAGCTCGATTTATTGTAATCTTTCGTGTACATTTAAAGTCCTTAAAATTTTAGAAGATATTTACTTTCCTAAGTAATGGGATTATGATCAACTTATGAGAAATAGGAAATAGCACAATAGGAAATATGGAATGACATGATCGAGATTATGTACAATATTTTTTTTAAATATACATTTTAGTATATTTATTACATATTTTATTTTTATTTTTACAAAATAAATATATTTATTTAAAAAAAGTAAGAATTACATACAAATCACTCAATTCAAATGTATTTACTTATCTATCATCAAAACTTAATGTTTACATTTATGCCACCTTATCTATGAATGAAAATGTGTATTTCACTTTTTCAAAGTAAAAAAAATTAGAATGGTATAAATGTAAAAGAACAAAATTTAGTTGTTAGATATGTAAAAATGCAAGAATTGGGTGTTATGTATGCAAATTTCCCTTATAAAATCTAAAACCTACATTTAAATGTTTTAATTTTTTTTAAAAAATTATCATCCATTGCCAAAATAAAACATATTTTATTCCAAATTAAAATATAAATCATTTTTTAAAAGTTAATAACAATATTATTTTTGATGTGATATGAGAAATTTAATTACTATAAATAAATGTGAAAAATCATGTGATATATATGTAAATGCACTAAGATTTTAAAGTAAATTACATATATACTACATAGTGTTTATCTTTTCTATACATTTAATATTTATACTTTAACATATATACTTTGATGTTTTAGATTTATATATGAAAAATATATAATTTATTTAAGAAAATAATAATAGCGAAAATTTTTATGTACCATTTAAATTTGAATGTGAAATATATAAATATGAATTTTAGATATTAAATATATAAATATATAAAAATTTCGTTTTATGTATAAAATGCGCCAAATTTTAAATGAACGCGCTCTGCGTATGATTCCAACGAATCTACCGTAAATTTTGAATTTCTCGGAAATGGACGGCAGATTTGCTCTGGCAGCGCAGTTTCTCCTACCACCCGGTGAGAAGGGGAATGCAAACAGCTACAGCAGCCAGTATAAAACAGAAGGCAGTTTTACTGTCTTCGGAGCGGTAACCATATGGACTGGGTACCAAACTTAACTTTCTCGCGATAAGGCATCTCAAATCGGTAGCAATCTACCATTTCTCCATTATCAACCCTTTTTTCCTTCTTTGTCACCTGCCTTCTTCGTCTCTCGAGCGTCAAAACGTAGCCCTATTCCCAACCAGCCTGCGGATCTTTGAAGGCGAAGATGAGAGAAATTCTTCACATCCAGGGCGGACAATGTGGCAACCAGATCGGCGCCAAGTTCTGGGAGGTGATCTGTGACGAGCACGGGATTGATCACACTGGCAAGTACAGTGGCGATTCCGACGTGCAACTGGAGCGGATCAATGTCTACTACAATGAGGCAAGCGGGGGGAGGTACGTCCCGCGAGCTGTTCTTATGGATCTGGAGCCTGGGACAATGGATTCGGTCAGATCCGGGCCTTTTGGGCAGATCTTTCGCCCAGATAACTTCGTCTTTGGGCAATCTGGGGCGGGGAACAACTGGGCTAAGGGACACTACACAGAGGGGGCAGAGCTCATTGATTCTGTTCTGGATGTGGTGAGGAAGGAAGCAGAGAACTGCGACTGCCTGCAAGGTATGAGATCCACCAAGTTAAATTTCCGTTTGCGTTAGACTTTTGTTGCATCTTTCTTCGAAGTATTGGCGTGATAATTAATACCGGTTTGAATCATCATAGTTTACTTCTGGTCCATGTGTGCTTTTTAGGGGTTTTTTTTTAAAAATAAAGATTGTTCTGTATTAGCCTATTTTGTAGGAGAAAATTTTGAATCAAGAGTCCAGGCGCAGCTATACGTCCGGACTTCAATGTTATTTTGCCACATGTAAGTGGCGGACCCATTGAATTAAAAAGAACGAAAAAAATGTCTATATTGGTGCATGACCCAACCCGAACCAGCCTAATGCTTCGAAATCAAAACCATGCGTGCCTCTTCTGTTCCTATTTTCTTCTATCGCCATCGGATAGGGTTTCACAAAGTGATTTTTACCTGCTATTTTGGGTGCTGGGGTTTGACTCGTTTGAATTCCCTCGCATTGTCAGTCACCGGACGATAAACATTTGCTGTTACTCTCTCATCATATAAGTTTTTTGATGTTATTTGTGAACATGTTAAGTGAAAAATATTGATGATGAAATCTGAAAAGAATGATGAGAATTTTGAAATAGAGGTGAGTTTAGGTGCGTTTGAAGTATTGACATTAATTTATGTTTGCTTGATTGCCTTTGTTCTCCAAATCAATGATAGTATGTTCCTTTTTTGTGTTTTTTTAATTGTTTTGGTGGTGTTATTGTAAATCTATTGCGTTTGAAATATTAACGTTAATTTATCTTTGCTTGATTTTGTTTTTAATCTGAATCAATGATATTATATTACTTTTATGGTATTTTTGTAATGATTTTGTGGTGTTATTGTAAATTTATTCTGGCGGTGATGTTTTTTTTGTTGTATTTACTATTATTGTAATTTTTTTGGCATTGTGGTAATTTTGAGATGATATTGTGATTTTATTTTGATAGTATTCTCTCATTATTTTGGATTTATTGTAGTAATTTGTAGTGTTATTAGACTGATATTGTGATTGTATTGAGGTGAGATTGATGTTGTATTTTATTTAGATTATAGTTCTTTTGTGGTGGGATTGTGGATGTATTAATGATTTAGTGGTGGTATTAAGGTGATTTTTGGTAATTTTGAGATGATATTGTGATCTTATTTTGATAGTATTGTCTTATTATTCTGGCGGTATTGTAGTAATTTTTAGTGTTATTAGACTGATATTGTGATTGTATTGATGTGAGATTGATGTTGTATTTTATTTTGATTATAGTTCTTTTGTTGTGGGATTGCGGAGGTATTAATGATTTAGTGTAGTTATTAAGGTGGTTTGTGGAGGTATTGTAATTATTTATAGTGGCATTGTCCTATTATTTTAGTAGTCTTGTAGTATTCTCTGGTGTTATTGGTGTGATATTGTGGTTATATTGAGCTGCGATTGATGTTGTATTTTGTTCATATTTTAGTGGTTTTGTGATGATATTGTGGTTATATTATAATAAATTTGTGGTTGTATTAATATGTTGTTGCAGTGATGTTTTGGTTGTATTGATGTGAGATTAAGGTTGTTTTTTGTTCATATTGTGTTGGCTTTGTGGTATTTAGGTGGTGTTATTGTTGAGATATTGTGATGATTTTGTTGTAATATTGTTTTATTGTTATGGTGATATTGTAATAGTTAGTGTTATTCGAGTGGTATTGTGATTGTATTGATGTGAGAATTATTTTGTGTTTTATTAATATTTGAAATTTATTGTGGTGTTATCGTGTTATTGGTATTATTTTGGTCTATTGAAGTGTTATTGTGGTTGTATTATAGTGTTATTAGAGTGATATTGTGGTGATATTGTTATGGTTTTGTGGTGATATTCTATTGGTGTTTTCATATTATTATGATGCTATTTTGGGATATAGGGTTGTATTTGTTCTTTTTTAGGTTTTATGCGTATATTATAGTAATTACCATACTTAGTCATGTTTAAACTATTTTTTTAAAGCATTAGAAATCTATTATGATTTAGATAATAATAACTTGAATTATATGTACTTATGCTTAATTAAAGAGACCCCCATTTCCCTTTCTCTCAGTTATCTTAGTTTTATTTGTAGCTCCATCTCCCCTAATAATATTGGAGATTATCCTTACCTTTGGCACAAAGATAATCTTTGAACTAAATAACCCAATATTTATTCTAACCCCACATTTTCTTAGCATAAATTCAAGATTTAGATTTATTAACCCAAAGGCATATATAAACATTCTTATTGGTATATTTAATCTCCAAACTAGACCTCAAGTCCTCCATAATAACATAAGATCTTAGTGGACCATCGCTTATATGAGTTTATTATAGTCCTAAACCTTCTTAATACCTTCCATAATGTTCCTGTAAGCATCCAATCAGCGAAATGCCTGGACCACTATCTTAAGAGGCCACCTCTTCTTGGAAACTTCATCTGCTCATCCCAAGCGCTAACATTATCCCTCATTAGCAAACTTCTTTTCAACGAGCTCATTCAAATAACTTACCTTTGTTTGTGAGTTCATGATGTTAGCTCTAGGGCTGAATCTTTAATTGAGTTCACCTAAATGATCACCCTTCTTGATTAATTCATTTTGTTGATTTAGTGCCAAATCCTTTCTTTTAAATATTTTATCTTTGTAAACTATTCTTAAGGATTTACCAAACCAACAATCAACGATTTCATTATGGAAGTTTGTCTCATTTTAATCTAATCAGTTTTGATAGAAAACATCATACTCCTTTTTATAGTGAGATCATCCTAATAACTTGCCCTCTTAACGATCGAGTGTTCGTACATTAGTACAACATGCATGTCTATTCCCAAAATATAAAAGAATTTATATGAATTTTTCTTAAGTTTCCTTAGAAGTGCCAATTTAACAAAATGGGAAAGTTTTTTCCTAATGTTGGATCATTTTGAACAGTTTTTAGTTGCATCTTTTAGTCCCTTTGAAGCTATAAGAGAGCTCTTAATTTGTATGAAGACTATCTCTAAATTCAAAATTTTCTTTGTTTTTTTATGCCCTTTATAATGCTTCTCTTCCCACATCGCTAAGTTGGCTTCAAAGGAGCACTAAGGAACTAAAGCACTGACCTTTGAATCTCCTTACAACTTATTGACTATTATAGACTATTTCTCAATTTTCTCTGTCCTCTATAGTATGATTTTTCTAACTTTCCATGTGTTGTCGTCAAATCCTCCATTGAGTGTCCCTCATTCTTATCATCCTTCACTGGTAAATAGGGCTAATAATCTCTTTAGTAATACTTTAATATTTATGTAGATTTTTTTTCCTTTAATTCTTAAATATAGGAGGTTTGTGAACTCTCAGATCCACATATGTCATACTTTTATACTCAATGCAATGTAACATTTTATTATTATCTTCTCTCTAAAAACATTTAGATGTTTTGGTGGTTGAGGTAAGAATTTAAGTTTTGTGAACCACTTCTTGAAGTCATCAATTAAAGTACTTATGGACTCAACAACTTCTCAACTCATGGACAATAATTAGAGTTTTTGTGCGAAGTCTAGACATCATGACAACTAATATCACTTGGAATTTGAAGCAATACTTACCTCTCAATCCAACTTGCCATCTCATACGTGATTTAGAAAAATGATTAACAAACCCATCTCTCATGATGTCACTCAAGTATCACCCTTTGACTTGTCAAAATCACAGTTCTTCTTTAAGATATCTATTAATAGCTCTTTTTTATGATTTGTGATACTTATTGAAATGGCTTAGCAAAGCTTATTGTGATTATGTTCTAAGGGGAAGTAAAATATAATTTTAAATCATTATGTGCAAGGGGCATTGTGACATATGTTACATGTTTAAATGTCTGTAAAATTATTAATGTTTATTTTCTTTTAAAGAAGTTTGTATTATATTTTATTAGCAAAATTTGAACCTAAGCTCGATCGATTGTTGTAGGGCGCTGTAAACGAGCCAAGCTTGAGCGAGTTGTGCCTCAACTAGTGTTCGGATCATTCCAATTTGTCTCTTTTTCGAAATGGCTTGTGAACAATGTGTTCGTGTTCGACTCGAATAACAACTCTTGTTCGTGTTCAGCTCATGTTCAACTTGAAATAGGCTTGGTAGAATATAAAATGGTGTGGAATCACACCAATAATATCACAAACGATGGAGTAATATCGATAACACAACGATAAAATCTGAGAAACACCCACAATAACACCTGTATAATGCCCAAATAACATGAATGTTACTCAGGTGTTGTTGCAGATGTTATTTCGCTGTATTATTTTCGTATTGTTAGTGTTATTCCACAATGTTATTGATATTTTAAAGATATTATTATGGTATTATTCTAAAATACCGTGGAATAACACCGATAACACTGCCGAATAACACCACCATGATTACGATATTATTATCGTATTATTTGTATTATTCTACGATGTTATTGTTGTTATCGATGTTATTCCGCACATAACACCCATAACACCGCAGACGTCAAAATAACGGGAGTGAATCGTCACCATAAAGAAGGAGAAAATAAAAGCTCGAGAAGAAGAGTTGGAGCGTCGAGAGGTAGAGCAGCCACACGAGGAAGGAGAAAAGTCGACAAAGAGGGAGATCGCCTCGTGGATCGCTCGCGAGATCTAGTGTTCGCACGAGAGGGGTTCGAAAGCGACTGGTCAAGCCGTGGGATCAAATGGGGGGGGGCTAAATATGCGGGTAAAGGGATAAATAGGGTTTAGAATTATAAATATTATTATAATTAGTAATATAAATATAAAATATTTAATATTACAAAAATAAAATTTGATTCATACCTTTTATTCGTGTGTTACAACATAACAAAATGGATGTCATTTTTAGGTAATTCTAACGTTCCGGACGCGTTGGCGTGGTCCGTTTTGTCGTCGGAGGTCATTTTAATGAATTCATCAATTTACGTACAATTTGCTCGTGTCGAAAATTATAGTAATATGAGTGTTTTTTTTGGCTAAAATTGATGTCCCGGACGCGTTGGCACAATACATTTTGTCGTCGGAGGTCGTCCGAAAAAGTTCACATTTTCATCCATCCTTTAAGTTCAGTTTTAGTTCGATCTTGTGCAACCTAGTGAATTTTGTGTATTTTATGTTGTGTGTGTGATGATAAAGTCCTGAAGAGGTTTTTCTAGGGCTTGAGATCCTATTGGGAACTTCTCATTGAGTCTTCACATGATAGTCCTTAACCACTTGACCATACGACGATGTTTTTGAGATCATCAATGTGGAACATCACAAGAGAAATAGGGGGTGGCTGAAATTTCCAAGGGGATGGATTCCAATACTAGTTTTCTAAGATAGTCAATAGGAACTCCTAGAGCTAGATCCTCGGATCTTAAGAAAAAGAATAATGATCTCAAAATGAGGTCAACAATCATATAATGCAAAAAAAATTGAACTGAATAACAAATCATCGAGCTTCTGTTGAATATACTTACAAAGCTGTGGGTGATTGCCTTGTGCATCTTTTTGGTTATAGACTGGTATAATCTCAACTTTTTTTCTTTCAAATCCACTTTTTACCTATTATTTTTGAAGCATTGGTCTAGTTCGGACCGCGTCATGCGCCAATATATACACCTTTTTTGTGTTTTTTTTAGTTAATGGGGCTGCCACTTACATGTGGCGAAATATTAGCGGATTTCGAAAGCATGGCTATGTCCGAACTCCTGATGCAATATTTTCTCATTTTGTAGACACATTTATGTCGATTAGAGTTTGGTAGTGCGCTTTAGCCATGTTCTGCAGTGCAATGCATGAGAGATGTGGGTGATATGCTTTACTATTCATAATTTCTTTGTTATATGATAATTAAGCGTTTGTATTTTTGGAAAATTATAGATTGACTCAAATTTGTATACATCTATATTTAATATGTATACACATTGATTGACTAGAGAGGCTGATCTTTGATATTTTATTTAATGGTTTGAAATTTGACTGCGGGAGCATGCCTTGGGGAATTGCTCTAGCTGCTTCTCGCAATTTAGATTATAATCAGACCTACTAAATTTTTATGTTTTCTGTTTTTATATGCTCTATAGTACCATACTGCAGTTGATTTTACCCTTGACACGTATGGTTTTGCATTCATTCCCTTTTCATTCTGCAGTGCAATGCATGAGAGATGTGGGTGATATGCTTTACTATTCATAATTTCTTTGTTATATGATAATTAAGCGTTTGTATTTTTGGAAAATTATAGATTGACTCAAATTTGTATACATCTATATTTAATACGTATACACATTGATTGACTAGAGAGGCTGATCTTTGATATTTTATTTAATGGTTTGAAATTTGACTGCAGGAGCATGCCTTGGGGAATTGCTCTAGCTGCTTCTCGCAATTTAGATTATAATCAGACCTACTAAATTTTTATGTTTTCTGTTTTTATATGCTCTATAGTACCATACTGCAGTTGATTTTACCCTTGACACGTATGGTTTTGCATTCATTCCCTTTTCATTCTGCAGTGCAATGCATGAGAGATGTGGGTGAAATGCTTTACTATTCATAATTTCTTTGTTATATGATAATTAAGCGTTTGTATTTTTGGAAAATTATAGATTGACTCAAATTTGTATACATCTATATTTAATATGTATACACATTGATTGACTAGAGAGGCTGATCTTTGATATTTTATTTAATGGTTTGAAATTTGACTGCAGGAGCATGCCTTGGGGAATTGCTCTAGCTGCTTCTCGCAATTTAGATTATAATCAGGCCTACTAAATTTTTATGTTTTCTGTTTTTATATGCTCTATAGTACTATACTGCAGTTGATTTTACCCTTGACGCGTATGGTTTTGCATTCATTCTCTGTATTTTATAGCCTACCACCTTTTTTTTTTAAATTTAAACTCAATTTACATTATTTTTCTATATACCCTATCTTGCACATTGTGGCCTTTATTGTATGAGCTCAAATCTTCTTGTAGGCTGTTTGATTTTGTGACATGCAATGACATTATTTCAAGATGTCAGCTATTTTGTTCTCAAACACCTTTAAGCTACTTCTCAAAAAAGAAAATCATGCCCTACTATTCATAGTGTTGACAGATTCGAAGATTTCCATTATTGTTTCAGTATATAGATAGAATTGGTTTCCCATAATATAATAATATTGAACCAAACACAGTGTTTAACAGCTAACAAACACATTCATCGGTCCGGCATTTAATTTGGTGACATTTGAAGATTCCCATTATTGTGGTTTAGTATAGATAGCATTGGTTTTCTTTGCTATAATATTATTGAATCGAACACATTATTTAACAGAGAACAATCATATTCAATAACTTTGACATCTTAATAATACTGATATCTCAATAACATTGAACCAAGCATACCCCATAATATCTTTAATAATCATTCTATACCTTTTTTTTTACTGCCAGGTGTTTGTTTAGCCATTACCAATGCCAGATCCATGCAACTATATTAAGCTTTTTCATCATTTTATAAAATTTATTTTTAATGTTTCTATGACATTTTTTTACATCAACTGTTGATTTTTCATTTCATTGAATTGTTCTGTTCAACGTTTAGAACAAAAAACACTCAAAAGTCTTATTCTTAAGCACTTGATATATGGTGAAAAATATACTGATGCTATGGCCATTAAATCATCAAGATAAATATATTTAATTCAAGTATTGCTCGTAAATGTGCTAACACGTATACATTTAAAGTTAAATTTGAATTACTTTGTCTGATTTTATTTCGGTAACTCTGTGAAAATCCACAATTTTTAAGCTTTATACTTCCCACATTTCTATTTGTCAATTGTCATTGTTTCAATTAATTATTTTCATCTTGGGTAATATCATATTATGCTTTTCATCATTTTATTAACTTTATTTTTAATGTTTCTATGAAATTTACATCAACTGTTGTTTTTTCATTTCATTGTAATGTTTTTGTTCAACGTTTTAAAAAAAGCACTGAAGCCTTATCCTCGAGCACTTGATTTATGGTGAAAAATATACTGTTGCTATAGCCATTAAATCATCAAGATAAAGAAATTTAATTCAAGTATTGTTTGTAAATGTGCAAAAATTTTTACATTGTAAGTTAAATTTGCGTTACTTTGTCTGATTTTATCTCAGTAACTCCGTGAAAAGTCACACTTTTTATGTTTTGTACTTCCCATAGTTCAGCTGTGTCAAGTGTCACCGTTTCTACTAATTATTATCTATAGATATGTATGTATAATGTATATAGATATGTATGTATATATATGTATGTATATAGATATGTATGTATATATATGTATGTATATAGATATGTATGTATATATATGTATGTATATAGATATGTATGTATATATATGTATGTATATAGATATGTATGTATATATATGTATGTATATAGATATGTATGTATATATATGTATGTATATAGATATGTATGTATATATATGTATGTATATAGATATGTATGTATATATATGTATGTATATAGATATGTATGTATATATATGTATGTATATAGATATGTATGTATATATATGTATGTATATAGATATGTATGTATATATATGTATGTATATAGATATGTATGTATATATATGTATGTATATAGATATGTATGTATATATATGTATGTATATAGATATGTATGTATATATATGTATGTATATAGATATATGTATATCCATATGTATATTTTTTTTTAAAGTGGGCAAGACCGACCTAGGGGCAGATCCCCCTTTCAGTCCCGAACGTCCCACCATGTCCAAATTTAAACCGCCCATCAGAGCGGAGATTTGCCCCCCGACCCGAGGGTCTTACGCCGAAACCACCACGAGTGCGCGCGCACTCACACACACACACAAATATATATGAAGGTTCGCCCCCGACCCGAGGTATATATATGCGAAAATAAAGTTTATGTGTTAAATGTAAATTCATATGAATTGAGTAGTATGCAAGTAAACTATTTTTTTTTTTCTTTTCATATGTCGCCTTAGATGGTTTGGTCACATCAAACGTCGATCATCTGCTGATCCGATTAGGAGAGTAAATGTTTTAGATTCGACTTGTGTTAAGAAAGACAGAGGTAGACCTAGGAAAACCTAGACTTATTGTATAAAAAATGATCTTAATTTACTATAACTAAATGAAAATATGACACTAAATAGGACAAAATGGAGAAAAAGGATTCTTGTGGCCGACCCCACGTAGTGGGTTTAAGGCTTTGTTGTTGTTGTTGTTGTTGTTGTTGTCGTATTTAGCAGCCTGCATCATTTATCATTTAAGGCATTTAAGGATTTTTTTTAACTAAAAAGGACAAAATTATAAAAGGGCATGATTTATTTATCTAAAAGGCATGATCCTATTTATTCTTACTAGTTATTGTTGTTGTTTGTTGTTTGTTGTTTGCCAACAACCAACTTTCATTAAACACTAAGTTCCAATGCATGTTATCTTTATCACTTAATCTCCCCTCTTAGAAAGAGAATGCCATGTTAAACATTCTCCCTTTGTTGGCTTCCGAAGTTCCTCATCAACCATCATCTGAAATATGACATCAAGCAAGGTTTGATGTTCATCAATCATCGATGTTTAATGGTTATCTAAGGATGCATCTAAATGCTTTTGGTCACCCGACTTCTAATGTTTCGTATTGATTATTGTCTAATACCTACTAGTGATCAAATTGGGAAGTTTACTATCCATTGACTTCTTATGCTTATCTTCTAGGATAATCAATCTTCTATTTTATCAGAAAAATGACCAAATTTACTACTCTCTGTCACTTGGCTTTTGACGTTCACTATCAACCATTGATGTTAACTGTCTATGAACGACATATGATGTTCACAATCATCAACATCTAACATTTGTCTCTTCTCTGTCGCACAATCTCCCTTCCTATAAAAAAAAAAACCAATATTGTACCTTTTGTCTCGAGTTTTGATGTCTATCAATTGTATTTTGACGCTCATTAACTGAAGAGTCGATGATGATTGACTTATTTAAACTCTTAATACCGTCACATGAGATTTTATCTATGGTCGTGTCTCATTGTATCAGCACCTCCAATTATAAGGTATAGTATCACTTTTAATCTTTAATTTATACTAATGAAATTATTTCGAACGGGCCAAATTTAATACTTCTTTTCTTTATTGGATTTTCTATGTAAAAAATCTTACATTTGTGGTGTGTTTCTCTGCATGCATAATCTTCGTAAAACCTTAAAGCACTAAATTATATATTTTGTGATGAATTTCCTAACATGTAACAATAATAATTGTGCCAATGAACATGTTCTGAAAAAGAAAAATAATTTGTTGACCCTAAAAATTTGCTCTCAAAGCCTCGAGAATTAAAAATTTGAGTTTAGTATTACATAAATATCACATCAAAATTCAAACAAAATGATAAAAAAAAAGCCTTAAATGTGTCTTATTTAGTTAAAATTATAAAAGGGCATGATCTATTTATTCTTACCGGCTGTTTTTTCTTTTTTTGTCTCGGAACCATTCATCAAGTTATTAGAACCTTTCGGTGGATTCACGCTAGTTGGTTATTAACCAGTACAGTTCAATGTGAATCTTGGTAAATGATTAAAGACACGCAACGTGTTTTACTTATTCCAATTCTTATGTAGGATTCCAAGTATGCCATTCATTGGGTGGAGGAACAGGATCTGGCATGGGTACTCTTCTTATTTCCAAGATCAGAGAAGAGTACCCGGATCGCATGATGCTCACTTTCTCCGTTTTTCCATCACCCAAGGTCTCCGATACTGTTGTGGAGCCATACAATGCTACTCTCTCTGTTCACCAACTTGTTGAGAATGCTGACGAGTGCATGGTTCTTGACAATGAGGCTCTCTATGATATTTGTTTCCGCACCCTCAAGCTTGCTACTCCTACCTGTAAGTTAAAGTTTTAATTCCATTCTTCATCCCGAGTATTGTTTTTTGCTTTTATTTCTGTCTAAGCAACTGTGAATCAAATTTTCTTCCTACTCCTCTTTGAACTAACTTATGGCATATCTTTTTATCCATTCCAGTTGGTGATCTGAATCACCTCATATCTGCTACCATGAGTGGTGTTACATGCTGCCTCCGCTTCCCCGGTCAGCTCAACTCCGACCTGCGTAAGCTGGCTGTCAATCTGATCCCCTTTCCACGGCTCCACTTCTTTATGGTAGGTTTCGCTCCCCTGACTTCCAGGGGATCTCAGCAGTACCGCGCCCTCACAGTTCCAGAACTGACCCAGCAAATGTGGGACTCAAAGAACATGATGTGCGCGGCTGATCCTCGTCACGGCCGCTACCTCACTGCCTCAGCCATGTTCCGTGGAAAGATGAGCACCAAAGAGGTGGACGAGCAGATGATTAACGTTCAGAATAAGAACTCTTCCTACTTCGTTGAGTGGATTCCCAATAATGTGAAGTCCAGTGTGTGCGACATCCCCCCCAAGGGGCTTAAGCTGGCCTCTACCTTCATTGGCAACTCAACTTCCATTCAGGAGATGTTCTGCAGGGTGAGCGAGCAATTCACAGCAATGTTCAGGAGAAAGGCTTTCTTGCATTGGTACACGGGTGAGGGAATGGATGAGATGGAGTTCACCGAGGCGGAGAGTAACATGAATGATCTGGTGGCGGAGTATCAGCAATACCAGGACGCTACTGCGGATGATGACTTTGAGGAGGAGGAAGAGGAGGTGGAAAACTGAGCCTTAGAAAATAAATAACCATTTTGTATTCTAATGAATTTTTTTTTTAAATCAGCTCTTCTATTTTCCATCTGATGATGTGAGATCGTATTGTGGAGTGTTAGGACATTAAAATCCGTGTTTGTTTATTGTTGTGATGGTTTTCTATATATTCTGTGGACTGGAGTTTCTAACGTAGCATGCCAGGGTATTATATGGTATATCCGTCACCTTTTATTGCTTTCTGATATCTAAAGTTTGGCTTGGTTTTTGTGGTGGCGACACGTATGGGCGCAGATGAATCAAGACACAGGCTGATCTTTGTGGCGGCAGCATTTATGATATCTAAGGTTTGTCCCATCCATGCATTAAATTATTATTTTTTATTAAGATGGGATCTTGATTGAAGTCTTGATGTAAAACTGTATAGGACTCATGTTGCAATAATTTTTCCACAAATTGGGTCTTTTCAGAGCATGATCTGAAATGAAATTAAGGATTTAGAATTCAGTTGGAGCTTGCATGCGTGGCCAAACATGAACTGGAAAATAGAGATTAAAGGGTCTTTTCTTGTTTGTTATGAACTGTTATGAAGTCGTTATGTACATGCATAGCCTGTGCCTTCCTATTATTAGGGCTGTCAAAAAATCTCGTTGTTCGTGAACAGTTCGTATTCAGTTCGTCAGTGAGTTCGTATTTGATTCGTTTGATAGTAAATGAGATGAACGTGAACAAATTGTTTTTGTTCGGTTAGTCAAACAAACCAAACAGGATGCATTTGTTCGTGTTCGAATAATTATTGTTTGAAATTTAAAATAATTTAAAATAATTATATCTAATTAGTTTATGATATTTTTTTAAAAATAAATTTCATAAATTATAATATATAATAAACTAATAATAATAATATATTAATATACTATATTAGAAATATATTAATATAAATATTATCTATTTATATAATATAAGTTATATAATTAATATAATATATTATTTATATTTAATATTAGGGATGTCAAACTGGCTCGTGGTTTGCGAATTGTTCGTGTTCAGCTCGTGTTCAGCTCTTGTTCAGCTTGTTCGTTAAGAAATAAACACGAACAGTGATTTCACGAATAATTTTAAATATGAGTTTATTCCAAACAAATTAAATTTAAAAAAAATTGAAGAATAACATAAGTTCTGTCCGTTTTTAGTGAACAATGGAGAAGACAAGGGTTCCGTGAGTGTAATATATATGATATAAAATTTGAGAAATGTTGATTTAATTATGTCCTCACTTGTCCTACACAACATTTATTTTTTATCATATTAAAAACCAAAATTTTTATACCACTGCGTCGCCATCATTGCATGGCACAGATCATTGCATGTTGCATTGCATGGCACAGATCATCGTCCCCCAGCACACATAGGCTCAGGTGGCACCACCAGCTTCTCAAATTCTTTTTATTTGAAATAAATATAAAAAAAAAGTGTTCAACATTTATGGGCATTAAGTAAGTTTAGCTGGATCGAGTTGGAATAATGGATTCGCATTTGGCTTAATAAAACACGAGTCAAAGTTCTATAAACTCCACTATATTTAGGCTATTTAAAAACAAAAAATATGTTAAATAAGATAGAAAAAATACAACAACAACAGTCTTAATCCCACTATATGGCATGGGCTACAAAAATAGATTGAAAAAAAATAAAAATAAAAAAAAATAAATTTTGTAACAAATATATATATATATATATATAT